>NC_134400.1:68615251-68887183 GCF_050003625.1 Haematobia irritans
TCTGCCCAAAATGCAACCGTACCCCATCGACCGATCATCAACAATTATAAGATCCAATTCAATCTTTATTTCATTATAAAGAACGTAACACTTAAAACTTCCATGTGTAGTAATTCTAGTCATATTAATGCCATAAAAAAAAGATTCATCCTCATTTATTGCCGTTTGAGGCACCCTTCCTAAAATCGCGGATTTCCTCACAAAACTGGCTGTGCTCCCCGTATCCATCAGGCATTCTAAATTAAAATAATTCGAAAAATTATGATACATACTAAATTTAAAATACATAAGAAAATCGTTGGTCACCTTCTGGTCAGGGTTTCTCTCCGGGCAGACGGCCACTAGATGGTCGCGACCTCCACACCCATAGCAAGTTCCGAATTCTCGTTTTGGTTTCTGGCAATTATTCGCAATGTGCCCTAGGCTATTGCAATTAAAACACCTTACCTTAGTTTCACGCTTTTCAATTTGTACTCCGTTGGTGATGCCATGCTTCTTCAATTGTATCTTGGAGAATGCTGATAAAAGTTGTGATTTGGTTTTGTAACACTGAAGATTTGCGTGTGTTCTTAGTTGTTCGTCGGGAATCCCCTCGATTATATAATCAATCAGCTCATCTTCCTCCATGTTCAAACTGGCTGACAGCAAAATCTTGTCATTGTAAAAATCAATAAAGGCCTCACCAATTTGCCATATTCTGGATTCGAATTTGCGCCGTGCCACGAGTTTGTTTTCCTTATTACCAAATACTTCACCCATATCTTGAAATATATTCTCGAGCTCCTCATTGATATAATCATTTCTGGAATGTAACCATAGTTGTGCTTTTCCTTTCAATTTAGCCATTAACAAAGCTTTCATAGTACGTCCATCCAGAGAATATAAAGAACAAATATTCCGCATCTGGGATAAAAACACCTCAAGGGAGGATGTGCCATCGTAATCTGGTATCAATTCCCTTAGCGCATTGAATGGAATATCCGCTCTTTTCACAATTTTGTCTTCGTTATGCATTTTTTCAAATTTCGACTCTAAATCTTGTTCCATTCTATAAAGCTTATTCTCTCTTTCTAAAAGCTCCTTTTCTCTTCTCAACATTTCGATTTCTCGTCGCATTAATTCGTGTTCTTTCATAAAAAACGTTTTGTCCGTATATATTTCTGTCTCGTTGGTCATTACATTGTGACTCTCTTGCTCTCCAATTGAAGGTGAAATAAAACCTTCCTCAATCTCTTTTTCTATCCGTGGCTGTTCATTGTTGTTGTCTTTCAATTCCATCATTTTCAGTAGCATCGTCTGTTGATCAATCGTTTCTATTTGTTTTTCTATTTTGTTGTTGTTGTTTGTAACACCGAAAGTCTTCTTAATAGCACCCTTTCTCTCTGCCGAATTCATATTCTCACTCTCGTCATTGCCGGCAGGGTTTGTAACTTCATTTATCTTCTCTTCGATAGTTGTGTGAGCTTTACCACTACCATGCTCGGCTACCACTGTACTCTTAGTTATTGGACAAACTCCTCTCTCTTCAAGTGTGAGTGCATTCAATCGTAACATAAGGTTTGCTTTCGTACCTGTAGTTGGTAATTTTAGACTCTCAAGCCAACTGCGCAGCTGCGGCACTGTGTACATATTTAAATCAATCGTCTCGTCCATAATGAATTGGTTAGTGTAATCTCACGCAATCGTTCCTTTTGTTACACAACAACAATACAATTAAAGCGAAATGGACAAAACACGTTGTCTTTAAATGTCTATGGAAATAATATTTTTCTCGTTGCAGCTCAAAATTGAACAATATGTAAAAAAAAAAAAATTGGCGTGTTTTTTTCTTAAAACAATCCCACTTCTGATATTGTAGCATCCGTCTTGCTTTCACGCGTCAAAATAAAAACACGTCCTTCCTTGTTCAATGATCGTTCACAGACTGACTCTTTATTCAAAATTGACAAAAGCTGAATACACATAAAGTAGAGCACATAACGAAAATGATGAAGAGAAAATACATGACAAGTTAAACTCTAGTTGGCGGGTCACATAATTAGGAATAAGAAAGTTATGTAATAGTAAAAAGTATATATGAAGTAAATAAAAACTTATTTTGCCATCAGTCTACAAGTAGCACAACCAAATATATACAACTACTAAAGTATCCTTACTTGATTCTCCGCTTCTTTGGCTCGGAATTAATACCCAAACTGTTAAAGTAAAGACAAAATCTTTGGAACCGGGCATGCTTTTTTCATTCACATTTGCTTTACTATTGTACTATATCCTAGCATTCTCTTATTTCTGATATTAGTTCTCGAAAATTTAATTAAAATTATGGATAGTTTCAATTTTGGTTGAGAAATGTGCGCATATACATTTATTATGCAATAAAGGGGAAAAAAGCGAAATTAGGTAACACTAGATCTGAGTAAGAATATTCGTAGGTATACCACGGACTGATGTCGATGGAGATTGTTGCAAACATAAACATACACACACACATTACAAATATAACAAAACCTCTTCTCTACGTCTGTTGCAAAACAAAAAAACTTTCGGAGAGTAGTTACTTATACTCTGTGTATAGACTTTCAATTCCAATCAGCGTTGCCGTTTTGGTCCGATCGGACCAAAATTGGTCCAAAAGATTTCTAATTTCTAAATTTAGTCCGATGGTCAGACCAAACAGAATTTGGTCCATTTTGGTCCATTTTCATAAATTTGGTTTCTATCACATATTAAATAGTAGATGGTGCACCGCAAAGAATATTGTCGGGAGGCAAAATATTTCACATGCTTAAAATACTGTTACGAATTTGATAATTATAGATTTAAGTTTGTTTAAATTAGTTTCCGTTAATTTAAAATTTCAAATTGTAACGATAAAATTACGTCCTAACTTGTTAGAGTCATTTCTTTATTTTCTAGTACTTTCTTAAACATCTTTTGTGTTTCCAATCGTTCATGTCCAAGAAAGTAGAATTGCCATTTTCGAATTTCGAAAATTTGAAAGTTGTGCTGGATTGTGCTAGGTTTGTGCCGATTTGTGCTGCAATTTGTTTTTTTAAATTTTATCAAATAGCCGAGATATTTCGAAAAAACTTTTTTCAACAAAATTTTTGCCAGAATCGCCATTTTCGAAATTCGACATTTTGACAGTTGTGCTGAGTTGTGCTAGCCGAGTACATTATTGTGCCGTTTAAATAAAAATTCTATCTCTTATAGTTTTCGAGAAATTCTAAAATTTCGAAAAATTTCCAGAATCGCCATTTTCGAATTTCGAAAATTTTAATATTGTATTAAACCGTTATCGACTTGTGCTAAGTTGTGCCGTTGATATCACCTTTCTATCTCAAGCCGTTTCCGAGAAACAGCCAAATTAAATTTTTAAAAAAGTTCAAAAATATGTGTTTGAAAAACGCCAAAATTTAAATTTTCGAATTTCAAAAAACTGAATGTTGTGCCAATATGTGCTAGTTCAGTACTCATTTGTGCCGTTCGAATCAACTTTCTATCTCAAACCGTTTTGGAGATATTCGCAAAAACTTTTTTTTTAAAAATGCCAATTTATGATTGAAAATAGTCAAAATTTAAAATTTTCGAATTTCAAAAAACTGAACGTTGTGCCAATTTGTGCTAGGTTAGTACTCATTTGTGCCGTTTGAATCAACTTTCTATCTCAAACCGTTTTGGAGATATTCGCAAAAACTTTTTTTTTAAAAAATGCCAATTTATGATTGAAAATAGTCAAAATTTAAAATTTTCGAATTTCAAAAAACTGAATGTTGTGCCAATTTGTGCTAGGTTAGTACTCATTTGTGCCGTTTGAATCAACTTTCTATCTCAAACCGTTTTGGAGATATTCGCAAAAACTTTTTTTTAAAAATGCCAATTTATGATTGAAAATAGTCAAAATTTAAAATTTTCGAATTTCAAAAAACTGAACGTTGTGCCAATTTGTGCTAGGTTAGTACTCATTTGTGCCGTTTGAATCAACTTTCTATCTCAAACCGTTTTGGAGATATTCGCAAAAACTTTTTTTAAAAAATGCCAATTTATGATTGAAAATAGTCAAAATTTAAAATTTTCGAATTTCAAAAAACTGAACGTTGTGCCAATTTGTGCTAGGTTAGTACTCATTTGTGCCGTTTGAATCAACTTTCTATCTCAAACCGTTTTGGAGATATTCGCAAAAACTTTTTTTTTAAAAAATGCCAATTTATGATTGAAAATAGTCAAAATTTAAAATTTTCGAATTTCAAAAAACTGAATGTTGTGCCAATTTGTGCTAGGTTAGTACTCATTTGTGCCGTTTGAATCAACTTTCTATCTCAAACCGTTTTGGAGATATTCGCAAAAACTTTTTTTTAAAAATGCCAATTTATGATTGAAAATAGTCAAAATTTAAAATTTTCGAATTTCAAAAAACTGAACGTTGTGCCAATTTGTGCTAGGTTAGTACTCATTTGTGCCGTTTGAATCAACTTTCTATCTCAAACCGTTTTGGAGATATTCGCAAAAACTTTTTTTAAAAAATGCCAATTTATGATTGAAAATAGTCAAAATTTAAAATTTTCGAATTTCAAAAAACTGAACGTTATGCCAATTTGTGCTAGGTTAGTACTCATTTGTGCCGTTTGAGTCAACTTTCTATCTCAAACCGTTTTGGAGATATTCGCAAAAACTTTTTTTACAAAATGCCAATTTATGATTGAAAATAGTCAAAATTTAAAATTTTCGAATTTCAAAAAACTGAACGTTGTGCCAATTTGTGCTAGGTTAGTACTCATTTGTGCCGTTTGAATCAACTTTCTATCTCAAACCGTTTTGGAGATATTCGCAAAAACTTTTTTTAAAAAATGCCAATTTATGATTGAAAATAGTCAAAATTTAAAATTTTCGAATTTCAAAAAACTGAACGTTGTGCCAATTTGTGCTAGGTTAGTACTCATTTGTGCCGTTTGAATCAACTTTCTATCTCAAACCGTTTTGGAGATATTCGCAAAAACTTTTTTTAAAAAATGCCAATTTATGATTGAAAATAGTCAAAATTTAAAATTTTCGAATTTCAAAAAACTGAATGTTGTGCCAATTTGTGCTAGGTTAGTACTCATTTGTGCCGTTTGAATCAACTTTCTATCTCAAACCGTTTTGGAGATATTCGCAAAAACTTTTTTTAAAAAATGCCAATTTATGATTGAAAATAGTCAAAGTTTAAAATTTTCGAATTTCAAAAAAACTGAATGTTGTGCCAATGGAAAGGAAATGGCAAACATATTGTTTAAAATGGTCCTATAATTGTATTATCATTTATCGTCTTCTATATTTGTATGATCACAGGTTTCCATGACTTAATTCGTTGGTGATAACAGGCAATTTCAGACGTGGTCATATACAGGCAAAATGTAGGTCGGGGTCCATATACAGGTAAATTTGGGAAATCCGTGCTCCGTACCACTGCAATACAGGTAACAATCCACCGATTCATTCATAAATTCTGAATAGACTTCCTTATCTGTGAATGAATAAGAGGCAACAAATCGAATTATAGGATTTCCCAATAATGTGAGAGTTGAAAACACATGTGATCTACCACGTATAGAGTGTACCTGTACTCATTTATGATTTGTAAGAATTTATCCTATTCAATGAAGCGTGGTTTACACTTTCCCAATCAATTAAAACCGTAACCTCAAACTGTAAACACCTACATAGTCATATCAAAAGTGCTTATATTCGAAGTTTCTGTGCCAATTTTTGTATCAATTTTTATAAAAGTGAAATCTAAAATTAGTTCGGGAAAGAGTTCGATCAATAGTGAATCCGTTGATAACAATAAAACTAACGTCGTTCCAGAAATTACTAAAGTGAAGAAATCGTCTGCAAATCAAGTTCATAATAAAATTTAAAATTTAAGAAAACTTATTCGTGAACCCAAATTTTCCAACGTGATTGATTCAAAAGGAAATGTAGCCCCTCCATCCGCAAACGTGTATAAAAATTTAAGTGATTCGTTACAAAATTGTAATGAAATGAAACCGAAGTATATTTATACTCTTTTCAAAGCGAACCGTTATAGTTTGTATACGTATTTGGTATAGATCCTTAACATTGACTGTCGTGCAACGAATCAAACGAGGTTAACAGTTCATCCGATACATCATCTAACATCGTTGAATTCAATATAGACATTACGGAGATTTGGTCTAGTTTAAAACCAGAAAGTAGTTTACATATTTTCAAAAATCGTGATCGTACCATAAAAACGTTGAAAAAAATACATGGACGTATGTTCTTTACGAAGAGATTCATAATGTAACAAATATTCCATGCCCATTCATTTTTAAAAAATCTCAAGTGTCCGAATCGGGAATATATATATCGGTATCTGGTCAATGTCCTGAATGTCCCTGCAAATTTCTGGGCAGAATTCCTCAAGAGCCTAATGAAGGTGAAATTGTCAAAATGTATTGTAGTATTAGCGATTTTGACGGTAGTGTAAATCACGTAAAAAAGAGACCGCTTCGAGGCAATTTACGAAAAGCCATCGGTAATAATTTGGTAGAGAAAAATTTATTGCCGTGTCAATATAGAAGAAACGAAGCTCACCGGTTAATTGAAACGCTTGGAGATACCAGTCCGCCGAATTTGACTAAAGTTGAAAACCTAGGGAAAGCGAAACAGGAAGCTATGAATAGAATGTTAGGAATAACGGGTACAAATGCAATAGACGGAATTTACAATTTAAAATACACAACCAAATACTCTGCGTCAATTCACAATATCGGTCTTGATCCATTTTTTGTTCACTATTGGTCGAGAGATCAAATGTACCTATTTTCGAAATTTAACGAATCTTTAATAGTGGACGCAACGGGCAGTGTAGTTAAATCAATTGTTTTACCAAACAAAGAAAAATCTTCGCACATATTTCTGTTCCAGGCGGTCATTCAAATTAACAACAAAACGGTACCGGTATGTCAAATGCTAACCACGGTTAAAACAACTGTTGCGATTATAAGTTGGTTCTTAGAATTTCTAAGAAAATGCCAAAATGAAACGAGAAACATAACGGTACCGAAAGAATTTATTTGCGACTTCGATAAAGCATTACTAGGTGCGGCATCGCGCGTCTTCTCGAATGCAAATAGTTTGCACCACTATCTAGATTGGTGCTTCGATATTATTTGCGGTAATAATAAAACATTTCCCTCTTGTATTTTACGTTTAGATGTGTGTCATTTTACGAACATAATTGCTCGGTGGAAGTGCTATTCCAAAGAGCAATGTACATGCGTTCTTTATGTATTTTGAGGACCCAAAGTGATTTTTCAGAGATGCATAAAATGTTCATTTCAATTTTGAAATTGGCATTGCACAAAAGTGGCGAAAAAGGAAGTCCGGCATTTGAAGCCAAAAGTACTTGAGGTCCAAAATAAAAGGAAGTCCAGAACTTAATTTTGATGACCAATTATATTCTTCTGAACTGGAGGACTCAGAAGTCGAAGAACATCATATAGAAGAAGAACCATATTCAAGTATTCAGACCTATGTGAATAACACATACAACGAAGTTGCTGAAAACGCCAAAAGGGAGTATATGGATATCGACGATGACCTTAATGGATATATGCTTCCCGACTTCGCTGTGAAGTTAAAAAAATTAATGATGTATTTTCCAATATTTACCGAAATTATGCGTGGTCTTCGTGGAGAAGGAAGAGTAAACGTCTGCACCCGTGGAATCCTATTTTAACGATCTGAAGCACAGGCAGTTTCGGGCGGTAGGTCTTCCGCTTCGTGTGGATAAATTCGCCGCAATACACATACGTGAAATTCAAAAAACGTTGTATGAGTCTACAACCGGGTGCTTCAAATTAAATAAAGATGGAGACGTCGATTATATAGCAAAATCTACCGACATCGAAGGGAAAATAATATTGGAGAATACATCAAAAACATGCCCATCACAACCTAAGCGAATTCAACAAAATGTAAATATTGAGAATGAACTTTCTTTGGAGTTAGATTGGCGGAAGAAAAACAACAAAAGAAATACAAATGAAGCAGAATTTGCAGTTTTGCCGGAAGATTCTCCTGATTCCGAGAGTGAAATAGAAGTAGTATCCGACTTCAAACGATTCCAATCAGAGAAATCCAAAAAGGTTAAAATAAAGCGGGCACGGTATGGTGAAAAATATCCAGAATTTGAACCATCTACGAAAGATAAAGGAACCTACCTCCCTGTTATTCCAAACGGATCCCGTTGTCCAAATGTGAAGCTAAAGGGATGTTCTGTGTCTTTGTCTAACACATGTGCATTCGATAGCTTTTTTGAGATTGTGTGTATTGCACTGGCGAACGAGTCTTCGTATGCTGAACAATTACAAAACGTGGACATTCCTTTGTTTAGCTGTGCCAGGATGTTCTTGAAGGAAAGGCTTTGTGCAAAACTATTTCGTGAGCGAGCATCTATACTCCGATCAATGCGGACTGCTCAAAGAAGAATTTCGAAATTCACTAACAATTACAAATCAACGTGCACCATGGAAAACATTAGTTGCGAGTGTAACATCACCGATTTGGCAAAGGAACTACTCTCCGGAGCACCTAGCTATGTCGTCATGTATCAATGTCAAATATGCAACTCTTCGAAGACAGATGTGTTTGTAGATACTCGGATTCATCTCGACATCATAAAACAGAGAGGAATAAAACATCTTGCGGAGGCATTGGACTTCACAAATAGAGTCAAAAGATGTTGCAGCCAGGACATGCTATGCAACTGCTACTACAGTCCCCATCTTCTAGTTAGTGTCGATATTGGTTTGGATAACCGGCTAAAAGTTTGTGATATACCCACCGAAATACAAATTTGTGGGGGCCCTAAGTACAAGATTGCGGGATTCGTCGGCTACAGAGGCAATTACAGCACTACATCGATTGGACACTACACTGGCTATGTGCGAATAAATCACCACTGGTTGGAATACGATGACTTATCATCAGAAAAATCTCCAACTGGTGTTAATATTAACACACTAGTTGATCCTCAAATTATATTTTATACAAAGCTTGAAGACTTGTGATGTTGACCATCGTAATATAGAGGTTTAAGCTTATTATTAAAATAAATACATTCAAATTAATGAATAGTCTTTTTATGGGACCCATTGGGATATCACTACATTCAAGCCTTATAAAACTTGGAAACTGAATACAAAGCCAAGTTGCTATTTTTTAGAAAAAATTTGCGAATATCTCCAAAACGGTTTGAGATAGAAAGTTGATTCAAACGGCACAAATGAGTACTAACCTAGCACAAATTGGCACAACGTTCAGTTTTTTGAAATTCGAAAATTTTAAATTTTGACTATTTTCAATCATAAATTGGCATTTTTTAAAAAAAGTTTTTGCGAATATCTCCAAAACGGTTTGAGATAGAAAGTTGATTCAAACGGCACAAATGAGTACTGAACTAGCACAAATTGGCACAACATTCAGTTTTTTGAAATTCGAAAATTTAAATTTTGGCGATTTTCAATCATAAATTGGCATTTTTTAAAAAAAGTTTTTGCGAATATCTCCAAAACGGTTTGAGATAGAAAGTTGATTCAAACGGCACAAATGAGTACTGAACTAGCACAAATTGGCACAACATTCAGTTTTTTGAAATTAGAAAATTTAAATTTTGGCGATTTTCAATCATAAATTGGCATTTTTTAAAAAAAGTTTTTGCGAATATCTCCAAAACGGTTTGAGATAGAAAGTTGATTCAAACGGCAAAAATGAGTACTAACCTAGCACAAATTGGCACAACATTCAGTTTTTTGAAATTCGAAAATTTTAAAACGGTTTGAGATAGAAAGTTGATTCAAACGGCACAAATGAGTACTAACCTAGCACAAATTGGCACAACGTTCAGTTTTTTGAAATTCGAAAATTTTAAATTTTGACTATTTTCAATCATAAATTGGCATTTTTTAAAAAAAGTTTTTGCGAATATCTCCAAAACGGTTTGAGATAGAAAGTTGATTCAAACGGCACAAATGAGTACTAACCTAGCACAAATTGGCACAACGTTCAGTTTTTTGAAATTCGAAAATTTTAAATTTTGACTATTTTCAATCATAAATTGGCATTTTTTAAAAAAAGTTTTTGCGAATATCTCCAAAACGGTTTGAGATAGAAAGTTGATTCAAACGGCACAAATGAGTACTAACCTAGCACAAATTGGCACAACATTCAGTTTTTTGAAATTCGAAAATTTTAAATTTTGACTATTTTCAATCATAAATTGGCATTTAAAAAAAAAAAAGTTTTTGCGAATATCTCCAAAACGGTTTGAGATAGAAAGTTGATTCAAACGGCACAAATGAGTACTAACCTAGCACAAATTGGCACAACATTCAGTTTTTTGAAATTCGAAAATTTTAAATTTTGACTATTTTCAATCATAAATTGGCATTTTTTAAAAAAAAGTTTTTGCGAATATCTCCAAAACGGTTTGAGATAGAAAGTTGATTCAAACGGCACAAATGAGTACTAACCTAGCACAAATTGGCACAACGTTCAGTTTTTTGAAATTCGAAAATTTTAAATTTTTACTATTTTCAATCATAAATTGGCATTTTTTAAAAAAAAGTTTTTGCGAATATCTCCAAAACGGTTTGAGATAGAAAGTTGATTCAAACGGCACAAATGAGTACTAACCTAGCACAAATTGGCACAACGTTCAGTTTTTTGAAATTCGAAAATTTTAAATTTTGACTATTTTCAATCATAAATTGGCATTTTTTAAAAAAAGTTTTTGCGAATATCTCCAAAACGGTTTGAGATAGAAAGTTGATTCGGACGGCACAAATGAGTACTGAACTAGCACAAATTGGCACAACATTCAGTTTTTTGAAATTCGAAAATTTAAATTTTGGCGTTTTTCAAACACATATTTTTGAACTTTTTTAAAAATTTAATTTGGCTGTTTCTCGGAAACGGCTTGAGATAGAAAGGTGATCTCAACGGCACAACTTAGCACAAGTCGATAACGGTTTAATACAATATTAAAATTTTCAAAATTCGAAAATGGCGATTTTGGAAATTTTTCGAAATTTTAGAATTTCTCGAAAACTATAAGAGATAGAATTTTTATTTAAACGGCACAATAATGTACTCGGCTAGCACAACTCAGCACAACTGTCAAAATGTCGAATTTCGAAAATGGCGATTCTGGCAAAAATTTTGTTGAAAAAAGTTTTTTCGAAATATCTCGGCTATTTGATAAAATTTAAAAAAAAACAAATTGCAGCACAAATCGGCACAAACCTAGCACAATCCAGCACAACTTTCAAATTTTCGAAATTCGAAAATGGCAATTCTACTTTCTTGGACATCAATCGTTCATTGTAAAAGTAACGCCTTTTGTTTTACGTTATGCCTGCACGACATCTACCTAATCTAGTAGAATGCACTAGATTATTAGCATAAGCCTAAAAGTATGTGTCCCATATCACCTGTAAAATAACGCCGATAGATTATTCCAGATGGCTGTAGGCAATGAAGATAACCAGTTGAACATGTGGTGTTAGATAAATTGTATCAAGATAGTTCTAGATGGTTGTAGGCCAGACTATCCAGAATTTTCGAAATCGTCAAATCACGGTATATAAGCCCCTGGCGGAGGGTGAAGTCAAGTCAGTCGTAAGCTAAAGTTTATACAGTACACATCGTAGAGCAAATAAGTGAAACCAATCAGTTAAACAAATAAATTGTAGATTGTCGTTATTTAAAAGAACTGTGTTTTAATTGTCGGGTAATTAAAAACGCCTAAATATAAAAACGTAACAATTGGTGTCGGAAGTGAAATAACGAAAAAAAATTTACAATGAAGTTTAATGAGCTTCGAGTGGAAGACTTAAAAAAGGAATTGAGCAAACTGGAGCTGCCGACAACAGGCAACAAGGCCCAGCTTCAAAAGCGTCTACTGGAAGAGTTTGAACGGCGTAATATGGACATTGCGACTCATGAGTTTGATTATAAGGAAGACATTGATGAATCAATACTCGTCAATACCAGCAGTGTAGAAACTCCGTCTGTGGCTTCGAGTGTTGTAGATTACACATCAATGCTCAGTGTTTTGAGTAAAATTATGGAGGAAAACTCTAGAAAAATCATGGATGAGAATTCTAGAAAAATGGAAGCAAATTCTAGAAAATTGGAAGAAAAATTCGACGAAAATTTAAAAAAGATGGACGAAAATTCTAGAATTCTCAATGAAAAACTTCAAGAAATTTCTGAAAGCATGGAGAAACGTGTGGACCATATAGAAGGTCAAATTATAGAATTGGATAAGAAAGTTCTTTCCGTAGATGAGAAAATTGTGGTTCACGATGAGAAACTTCTACACCTGGAGAAAAAAATGTCAGAGCTGGAAATTAAAGGTGGTCCAGTGCGCGTCATCGAGGGCTCTAAAATCAAAACTCCTGTTTTCGATGGCTCAACGTCATTTGATGTCTTCAAATTCCAATTCGAAATGGTTGCTTGTAGAAATTTGTGGAATGACGATGATAAAGCAATTGAACTTCTATTGGCATTAAAGGGCAATGCTGCTGACGTGATACAAAGCATTCCCGCTGCTTCTAGAAATAACTATAATGAAGTAATAGCGGCACTTCAACGCAAGTATGGTGGAGAGCACAAGCAGGACATCTTCAGAATGGAATTGAGAGGAAGAATCCAGAAATCGAATGAAACCCTACAAGATTTCGCAACAGAAGTTGAGCGGCTAGTGCTTTTGGCATACCCTGGAGAGAATCATCCTCTTATAGATCGTATCAAGATTGAGACTTTTGTGAATGGCATTCGAGACCCTGAGATAAAATGTGCAACATATACCGCACAAAAAGCTACATTCACAGAAACAGTAACATTTGCACTTGTACAAGAGACTGCGAGATTGCTGGCACGGCCTCAAATTCACAAAGTACGCAGAGTAGAGACCGAGTGTGAAGAATCGAAATCGGTCATTGAATTGGTAAAAGAGGCTCTAAAGCAGATAATGCAAGAAATGAAGCAGCAAGCAAATAAATCTAGAATGAAATGCTATAACTGTGATAAGGCTGGTCATCTTTCCCGGGAATGTAAAGCGTGGCGTAAAACGTCGGGGTCAATCTCGCCATCTCCATTAAACAATAATCAGATGAAGGCGACCACAAAGCCAAGCGACTCAAATTCAAATTTTGCGGACAATAGAAAAGGTGGCAAACAAGTTATTGAGCAAGCCTTGACACGACGGCATTGCAATGTAGAAAGCAGACGCTACTCGAAGGCTGAACCAAAGGAGACAGTTGTAAATGTCAGGCAGTTACACATCGAATCTGGCACAGACTGGTCAACAGAGCAACGTAAAGATCCCATTCTGAGAAAAATTATTTCGGCAAAACAAGAAAATAAGAAACCCAGCAAGAAAGACATCGCAGCCGAAAGTCCACTTATGAAAGCATACTGGGCTCAATGGGATAGTTTAGTTCTAGTCAATGGATCCCTGCAACGTAAATGGGAAAGCGAAGATGGCAAGAGCAGCCGAAATTTGATCATCGTTCCAGATTCCAAAATAAGAGACGTTTTGGCGGAGTTCCATAATGGTCCCAGTGGAGGTCATCTGGGAATAACCAAAACCGCCGAGAAAGTGAAGCAACGATTCTACTGGGTTGGATGCCAGAAATCAATTGCTGAATGGGTAGCCAATTGCGAGAAGTGCATGAAGGCGAAAGGTCCAACTGGATATGTCGCTACGGTGTGCTGTCCGAGATTCACTCAGACCAGGGAAGACATTTTGAATCGGCCATATTCAAAGAGATGTGTGAATCCCTTGGTATCAAGAAAACGAGGACTACGCCATTACATCCACAATCCGATGGCATGGTAGAAAGGTTTAATCGCACTCTGGAGGAACATCTTCGAAAAGTAGTGGACAACGGCCAGAGGAACTGGGACGAGCATATACCAAAGTTTTTGCTGTCGTATAGATCTGCCATTCATGATTCCACCTCTCGAACACCGGCCAATGTTCTATTCGGAACTGAGTTGAAGTTGCCTGGAGATCTGATATTCGGCGCTAAACCTAATGAGCTCGCCATGGAAGAAAACAGAAGCGACATCCCAAACACTTTCGGTGAAGTTCACGAATCAGTGCGCAACAAAATAAAAATGGTCAGCAACAGAATGAAGGCGAGATACGATCGTGCTGTAAATACTGAGGGCTTCCAAGAAGAAGAATTGGTTCTGCTATTTAACCCGCAAAGAAAGAAAGGATTGTGTCCTAAACTGCAAACACAGTGGGAAGGCCCATACAAAGTCATCAAGAAGATCAATGATGTTGTATACCGGATTCAGAAGGACGACAGCCCTAGATCAAAGATGAAAGTTGTACATCTGGAACGATTGGCTCCTTACGGAACAGGTTCTATGCCTGTTCGGGACGAACAGGCTTAAGCGGGAGGCAGTGTTACGAATTTGATAATTATAGATTTAAGTTTGTTTAAATTAGTTTCCGTTAATTTAAAATTTCAAATTGTAACGATAAAATTTCGCTAACACTTGTTGGAATCATCTATTCATTTTCTAGTATTTTCCTAAATGTCTTTTATGTTCTTTTGTTTGCTTATTTTCATATCGAAATGTTAGCTCTTACTCTCTCATAGAATAACAACCCCTTTGCTTTGTTATTTTGCTTTCTCATTTCATTTCATCTCATTGTCTATTGTCATTGTTGTTGTAGTAATGCGAGCATATATCTATGTGAGTGTGTATGTGTTTGGCAGCCACCAGACGAATAAATTAATGGTCGTAGGTCCTTCTAGCATTGTCTAAGAATGTTCTGGCGTTGCCAGAATATTGTAGTGCTACCCGAATGTTCTCGTATTGCCACACCGTCATATATAAAAGCGCTCGCATGCTGCTAACGAGTCAGTCTTAATTAAAGCGTCAAACGAATAACTTCAGTGTGAACGAATTGTAAAGTGTGAAGTCATAGTAAATAAATTGTAGATTGTCGTTATTTAAAAGAACTGTGTTTTAATTGTCGGGTAATTAAAAACGCCTAAATATAAAAACGTAACAATACGAATACGAATTTTGCTTAGAATAGAAGACGTATTTCTCTGAAAAAAAGTTTTTCCTTGTCTAAAAGTCTCTAAACTTTTCAATGAAGTCTGTTTGTCCTTATAGCTAAGTGATTCGACATAAAAATGTGTATCCTAACATGAATGCAAATTTCGTTTTAATGAAGTCAAAATGGATTTAATATTTCTGAAAAATTAAAATTCAAAATTAATAAAATGTTTCAACACATTGTTTTAAAGTCATTATACCCTAAACCACATAGTGGTTAGGATATAATAAGTTTGATCTGTCAAAAAATGTGCCTACAAGAAATATTGATTTTAGACCCCATAAAATATATACCGATCGAGTCAGAATCACCTCCTGAGTCGATCTAGCGCTTGGTGTCCGTCCGTCCATCCGTCCGTCTGTCCATGTATTTGTTGTTCACAGGATTTCGGTCGCAATTATTAACCGATTTTGATGAAATTTGGTACAGGGAGTTTTTTTGGGTACAAGGACGAACGTTATTGAATTTGGAAGAAATCGGATCAAATTTAGATATAGCTCCCATATATATGTATTGCCCGATTTCGACAAATGGGGTCACATTGCACTTTTTTTACTAACCGATCGTCGTCAAATTTAGCACAAAATAATCTTCTGTATCACCCTTTAAGTCTGAAAATTTCATCGAAATCGGTTCAGATTTAGATATAGGTCCCATATATATGTATCGCCCGATTTTGTCAAATTAGGTCATAAAACCCTTATTTATCAACCGATCTTACTCAAAGTTGGCGAAATGTAATCTTCTATAGCACTAACTATATGTGCAAAAAATCATCGAAATCGGTTCAAATTTAGCTATAGCTCCCATATATGTACCGCCCGATTTTTCTAAATAAAATAAAACTCAATTGAACAAATAATACAATGTTTGTACTATAATTTTCTCGAAGAGGAGCGGAGCGGAGCGGAGCGATTTTTTTTTCTCGGAGCGGAGCGAGGAGCGGAGCGGTTTTTTTTCTCCGGAGCGGGAGCGGAGCGAAAAAAATGGACCGCTCCGGATCCCTGGACGTATATTTAAGGAGATATGGGCAAAATAACTTTTTCATATAAAAATTGCAATTTTTTTAGGTTTTAAGCGGATTATTAATTTTTTTTGGGGTGTTACGAATTAAAGTCCTTTTCGCTCAAGGACGCGTATATACGAAGATATGGGCAAAATAATATTTTCAGATAAAAATTTCAATTTTTTTAGGTTTTGGGAGGATTATTCAATTTTTTTGGGGGTGGTCATGAATTAAAGTCCTTTTCGCGCTAGGGCGCTTAGTTTAGGAGATATGGGCAAAATAAGTTTTTCATATCAAAATTTAAATTTTTTTAGGTTTTGGGTGGATTTGTCAATTTTTTGGGGGTGGTCACGAATTAAAGTCCATTTCGCCCTAGGACGTATATTTAAGGAGATATGGGCAAAACAACTTTTTCATATAAAAATTGCAATTTTTTTAGGTTTTGAGTGGATTATTAAATTTTTTGGGGTGTTACGAATTAAAGTCCTTTTCGCTCTAGGACGCGTATATACGAAGATATGGGCAAAATAAGTTTTTCAGATAAAAATTTCATTTTTTTTAGGTTTTGGGAGGATTATTCAATTTTTGTGGGGGTGGTATGAATTAGAGTCCTTTTCGCGCTAGGGCGCTTAGTTTAGGAGATATGGGCAAAATAAGTTTTTCATATCAAAATTTAATTTTTTTTAGGTTTTGGGTGGATTTGTCAATTTTTTGGGTGTGGTCACGAATTAAAGTCCTTTTCGCCCTAGGACGTATATTTAAGGAGATATGGACAAAATAACTTTTTCATATAAAAATTGCAATTTTTTTAGGTTTTGAGAGGATTTTTAAATTTTTTGGGGTGTTACGAATTAAAGTCCTTTTCGCTCTAGGACGCGTATATACGAAGATGTAGGCAAAATAAATTTTTCAGATAAAAATTTCAATTTTTTTAGGTTTTGGGAGGATTATTCAATTTTTTTGGGGGTTAGGCTAGGCTAGGGTGTGGTCACGAATTAAAGTCCTTTTCGCCCTAGGACGTATATTTAAGGAGATATGGACAAAATAACTTTTTCATATAAAAATTGCAATTTTTTTAGGTTTTAAGCGGATTATTAAATTTTTGGGGTGTTACGAATTAAAGTCCTTTTCGCTCAAGGACGCGTATATACGAAGATATGGGCAAAATAAGATTTTCAGATAAATATTTCAATTTTTTTAGGTTTTGGGAGGATTATTCAATTTTTTTGGGGGTGGTCATGTATTAAAGTCCTTTTCGCGCTAGGTCGCTTAGTTTAGGAGATATGGACAAAATAAGTTTTTCATATCAAAATTTAAATTTTTTTAGGTTTTGGGTGGATTTGTCAATGTTTTGGGGGTGGTCACGAATTAAAGTTAAGTTAAGGAGATATGGGCAAAATAACTTTTTCATATAAAAATTGCAATTTTTTTAGGTTTTGAGTGGATTATTAAATTTTTTGGGGTGTTACGAATTAAAGTCATTTTCGCTCTAGGACGCGTATATACGAAGATATGGGCAAAATAAGTTTTTCAGATAAAAATTTCAATTTTTTTAGGTTTTGGGAGGATTATTCAATTTTTTTGGGGGTGGTCATGAAGTAAAGTCCTTTTCGCGCGAGGGCGCTTAGTTTAGGAGATATGGGCCAAATAAGTTTTTCATATCAAAATTTAATTTTTTTTAGGTTTTGGGTTGATTTGTCAATTTTTTGGGGGTGGTCACGAATTAAAGTCCTTTTCGCCCTAGGACGTATATTTAAGGAGATATGGGCAAAATAACTTTTTCATATAAAAATTTAAATTTTTTTAGGTTTTGGGTGGATTTGTCAATGTTTTGGGGGTGGTCACGAATTAAAGTCCATTTCGCCCTAGGACGTATATTTAAGGAGCTATGGGGAAAATAACTTTTTCATATAAAAATTGCCATTTTTTTAGGTTTTGAGCGGATTATTAAATTTTTTGGGGTGTTACGAATTAAAGTCCTTTTCGCTCTAGGACGCGTATATACGAAGATATGGGCAAAATAAGTTTTTCAGATAAAAATTTCAATTTTTTTAGGTTTTGGGAGGATTATTCAATTTTTTTGGGGGTGGTCATGAAGTAAAGTTCTTTTCGCGCTAGGGCGCTTAGTTTAGGGGATATGGGCAAAATAAGTTTTTCATATCAAAATTTAATTTTTTTTTAGGTTTTGGGTGGATTTGTCAATTTTTTGGGTGTGGTCACGAATTAAAGTCCTTTTCGCCCTAGGACGTATATTTAAGGAGATATGGGCAAAATAACTTTTTCATATAAAAATTGCAATTTTTTTAGGTTTTGAGCGGATTATTAAATTTTTTGGGGTGTTACGAATTAAAGTCCTTTTCGCTCTAGGACGCGTATATACGAAGATATGGGCAAAATAAGTTTTTCAGATAAAAATTTCAATTTTTTTAGGTTTTGGGAGGATTATTCAATTTTTTTGGGGGTGGTCATGAAGTAAAGTTCTTTTCGCGCTAGGGCGCTTAGTTTAGGGGATATGGGCAAAATAAGTTTTTCATATCAAAATTTAAATTTTTTTAGGTTTTGGGTGGATTTGTCAATTTTTTGGGTGTGGCACGAATTAAAGTCCTTTTCGCCCTAGGACGTATATTTAAGGAGATATGGGCAACATAACTTTTTCATATAAAAATTGCAATTTTTTTAGGTTTTGAGTGGATTATTAAATTTTTTGGGGTTTTACGAATTAAAGTCCTTTTCGCTCTAGGACGCGTATATACGAAGATATGGGCACAATAAGATTTTCAGATAAAAATTTAAATTTTTTTAGGTTTTGGGAGGATTATTCAATTTTTTGGGGGTGGTAATGAATTAAAGTCCTTTTCGCGCTAGGGCGCTTAGTTTAGGAGATATGGGCAAAATAAGTTTTTCATATCAAAATTTAATTTTTTTTAGGTTTTGGGTGGATTTGTCAATTTTTTGGGGGTGGTCACGAATTAAAGTCCATTTCGCCCTAGGACGCATATTTAAGGAGATATGGGCAAAATAACTTTTTCATATAAAAATTTCAATTTTTTTTAGGTTTTGAGTGGATTATTAAATTTTTTGGGGTGTTACGAATTAAAGTCCTTTTCGCTCTAGGACGCGTATATACGAAGATATGGGCAAAATAAGTTTTTCAGATAAAAATTTCAATTTTTTTAGGTTTTGGGAGGATTATTCAATTTTTTTGGGGGTGGTCATGAATTAAAGTCCTTTTCGCGCTAGGGCGCTTAGTTTAGGAGATATGGGCAAAATAAGTTTTCATATCAAAATTTAAATTTTTTTAGGTTTTGGGTGGATTTGTCAATTTTTTGGGTGTGGTCACGAATTAAAGTCCTTTTCGCCCTAGGTCGTATATTTAAGGAGATATGGGCAAAATAACTTTTTCATATAAAAATTGCAATTTTTTTAGGTTTTGAGCGGATTATTAAATTTTTTGGGGTGTTACGAATTAAAGTCCTTTTCGCTCTAGGACGCGTATATACGAAGATATGGGCAAAATAAGTTTTTCAGATAAAAATTGCAATTTTTTTAGGTTTTGAGTGGATTATTAAATTTTTGGGGTGTTACGAATTAAAGTCCTTTTCGCTCAAGGACGCGTATATACGAAGATATGGGTAAAATAAGATTTTCAGATAAATATTTCAATTTTTTTAGGTTTTGGGAGGATTATTCAATTTTTTTGGGGGTGGTCATGAATTAAAGTCCTTTTCGCGCTAGGTCGCTTAGTTTAGGAGATATGGACAAAATAAGTTTTTCATATCAAAATTTAAATTTTTTTAGGTTTTGGGTGGATTTGTCAATGTTTTGGGGGTGGTCACGAATTAAAGTTAAGTTAAGGAGATATGGGCAAAATAACTTTTTCATATAAAAATTGCAATTTTTTTAGGTTTTGAGTGGATTATTAAATTTTTTGGGGATATGGGCAAAATTAGTTTTTCATATCAAAATTGATATTTTTTTAGGTTTTGAGCGGATTATTAAATCTTTTGGGGTGCTACGAATTAAAGTCATTTTCGCTCTAGGACGTATATTTAAGGAGATATGGACAAAATAACTTTTTCATATAAAAATTGCAATTTTTTTAGGTTTTAAGCGGATTATTAAATTTTTGGGGTGTTACGAATTAAAGTCCTTTTCGCTCAAGGACGCGTATATACGAAGATATGGGTAAAATAAGATTTTCAGATAAATATTTCAATTTTTTTAGGTTTTGGGAGGATTATTCAATTTTTTTGGGGGTGGTCATGAATTAAAGTCCTTTTCGCGCTAGGTCGCTTAGTTTAGGAGATATGGACAAAATAAGTTTTTCATATCAAAATTTAAATTTTTTTAGGTTTTGGGTGGATTTGTCAATGTTTTGGGGGTGGTCACGAATTAAAGTTAAGTTAAGGAGATATGGGCAAAATAACTTTTTCATATAAAAATTGCAATTTTTTTAGGTTTTGAGTGGATTATTAAATTTTTTGGGGTGTTACGAATTAAAGTCATTTTCGCTCTAGGACGCGTATATACGAAGATATGGGCAAAATAAATTTTTCAGATAAAAATTTAAATTTTTTTAGGTTTTGGGAGGATTATTCAATTTTTTTGGGGGTGGTCATGAATTAATGTCCTTTTCGCGCGAGGGCGCTTAGTTTAGGAGATATGGGCCAAATAAGTTTTTCATATCAAAATTTAATTTTTTTTAGGTTTTGGGTGGATTTGTCAATTTTTTGGGGGTGGTCACGAATTAAAGTCCTTTTCGCCCTAGGACGTATATTTAAGGAGATATGGGCAAAATAACTTTTTCATATAAAAATTTAAATTTTTTTAGGTTTTGGGTGGATTTGTCAATGTTTTGGGGGTGGTCACGAATTAAAGTCCATTTCGCCCTAGGACGTATATTTAAGGAGCTATGGGGAAAATGACTTTTTCATATAAAAATTGCCATTTTTTTAGGTTTTGAGCGGATTATTAAATTTTTTGGGGTGTTACGAATTAAAGTCCTTTTCGCTCTAGGGCGCGTATATACGAAGATATGGGCAAAATAAGTTTTTCAGATAAAAATTTCAATTTTTTTAGATTTTGGGAGGATTATTCAATTTTTTTGGGGGTGGTCATGAAGTAAAGTTCTTTTCGCGCTAGGGCGCTTAGTTTAGGGGATATGGGCAAAATAAGTTTTTCATATCAAAATTTAAATTTTTTTTAGGTTTTGGGTGGATTTGTCAATTTTTTGGGTGTGGTCACGAATTAAAGTCCTTTTCGCCCTAGGACGTATATTTAAGGAGATATGGGCAAAATAACTTTTTCATATAAAAATTGCAATTTTTTAGGTTTTGAGCGGATTATTAAATTTTTTGGGGTGTTACGAATTAAAGTCCTTTTCGCTCTAGGACGCGTATATACGAAGATATGGGCAAAATAAGTTTTTCAGATAAAAATTTCAATTTTTTTAGGTTTTGGGAGGATTATTCAATTTTTTTGGGGGTGGTCATGAAGTAAAGTTCTTTTCGCGCTAGGGCGCTTAGTTTAGGGGATATGGGCAAAATAAGTTTTTCATATCAAAATTTAAATTTTTTTAGGTTTTGGGTGGATTTGTCAATTTTTTGGGTGTGGTCACGAATTAAAGTCCTTTTCGCCCTAGGACGTATATTTAAGGAGATATGGGCAACATAACTTTTTCATATAAAAATTGCAATTTTTTTAGGTTTTGAGCGGATTATTAAATTTTTTGGGGTTTTACGAATTAAAGTCCTTTTCGCTCTAGGACGCGTATATACGAAGATATGGGCACAATAAGATTTTCAGATAAAAATTTAAATTTTTTTAGGTTTTGGGAGGATTAATCAATTTTTTGGGGGTGGTAATGAATTAAAGTCCTTTTCGCGCTAGGGCGCTTAGTTTAGGAGATATGGGCAAAATAAGTTTTTCATATCAAAATTTAATTTTTTTTAGGTTTTGGGTGGATTTGTCAATTTTTTGGGGGTGGTCACGAATTAAAGTCCATTTCGCCCTAGGACGCATATTTAAGGAGATATGGGCAAAATAACTTTTTCATATAAAAATTTCAATTTTTTTTAGGTTTTGAGTGGATTATTAAATTTTTTGGGGTGTTACGAATTAAAGTCCTTTTCGCTCTAGGACGCGTATATACGAAGATATGGGCAAAATAAGTTTTTCAGATAAAAATTTCAATTTTTTTAGGTTTTGGGAGGATTATTCAATTTTTTTGGGGGTGGTCATGAATTAAAGTCCTTTTCGCGCTAGGGCGCTTAGTTTAGGAGATATGGGCAAAATAAGTTTTCATATCAAAATTTAAATTTTTTTAGGTTTTGGGTGGATTTGTCAATTTTTGGGTGTGGTCACGAATTAAAGTCCTTTTCGCCCTAGGTCGTATATTTAAGGAGATATGGGCAAAATAACTTTTTCATATAAAAATTGCAATTTTTTAGGTTTTGAGCGGATTATTAAATTTTTTGGGGTGTTACGAATTAAAGTCCTTTTCGCTCTAGGACGCGTATATACGAAGATATGGGCAAAATAAGTTTTTCAGATAAAAATTTAAATTTTTTTAGGTTTTGGGAGGATTATTCAATTTTTTGTGGGGGTGGTCATGAATTAAAGTCCTTTTCGCGCTAGGGCGCTTAGTTTAGGAGATATGGGCAAAATAAGTTTTTCATATCAAAATTGAAATTTTTTTAGATTTTGGGTGGATTTGTCAATTTTTTGGGGGTGGTCACGAATTAAAGTCCATTTCGCCCTAGGACGCATATTTAAGGAGATATGGGCAACATAACTTTTTCATATAAAAATTGCAATTTTTTTAGGTTTTGAGCGGATTATTAAATTTTTTGGGGTGTTACGAATTAAAGTCCTTTTCGCTCTAGGACGCGTATATACGAAGATATGGGCAAAATAAGTTTTTTCAGATAAAAATTTCAATTTTTTTAGGTTTTGGGAGGATTATTCAATTTTTTTGGGGGTGGTCATGAATTAAAGTCCTCTTCGCGCTAGGGGGCTTAGTTTAGGAGATATGGGCAAAATAAGTTTTTCATATCAAAATTTAAATTTGTTTAGGTTTTGGGTGGATTTGTCAATTTTTTGGGGGTGGTCACGAATTAAAGTCCATTTCGCCCTAGGACGCATATTTAAGGAGATATGGGCAAAATAGCTTTTTCATATAAAAATTGCAATTTTTTAGGTTTTGAGTGGATTATTGAATTTTTTGGGGATATGGGCAAAATTAGTTTTTCATATCAAAATTGAAATTTTTTTAGGTTTTGAGCGGATTATTAAATTTTTTGGGATGTTACGAATTAAAGTCCTTTTCGCTCTAGGACGCGTATATACGAAGATATGGGCAAAATAAGTTTTTCAGATAAAAATTTCAATTTTTTTAGGTTTTGGGAGGATTATTCAATTTTTTTGGGGGTGGTCATGAAGTAAAGTTCTTTTCGCGCTAGGGCGCTTAGTTTAGGGGATATGGGCAAAATAAGTTTTTCATATCAAAATTTAAATTTTTTTTAGGTTTTGGGTGGATTTGTCAATTTTTTGGGGGTGGTCACGAATTAAAGTCCTTTTCGCCCTAGGACGTATATTTAAGGAGATATGGGCAAAATAACTTTTTCATATAAAAATTGCAATTTTTTTAGGTTTTGAGCGGATTATTAAATTTTTTGGGGTGTTACGAATTAAAGTCCTTTTCGCTCTAGGACGCGTATATACGAAGATATGGGCAAAATAAGTTTTTCAGATAAAAATTTCAATTTTTTTAGGTTTTGGGAGGATTATTCAATTTTTTTGGGGGTGGTCATGAAGTAAAGTTCTTTTCGCGCTAGGGCGCTTAGTTTAGGGGATATGGGCAAAATAAGTTTTTCATATCAAAATTTAAATTTTTTTAGGTTTTGGGTGGATTTGTCAATTTTTTGGGTGTGGCACGAATTAAAGTCCTTTTCGCCCTAGGACGTATATTTAAGGAGATATGGGCAACATAACTTTTTCATATAAAAATTGCAATTTTTTTAGGTTTTGAGCGGATTATTAAATTTTTTGGGGTTTTACGAATTAAAGTCCTTTTCGCTCTAGGACGCGTATATACGAAGATATGGGCACAATAAGATTTTCAGATAAAAATTTAAATTTTTTTAGGTTTTGGGAGGATTATTCAATTTTTTTGGGGGTGGTCATGAATTAAAGTCCTTTTCGCGCTAGGGCGCTTAGTTTAGGAGATATGGGCAAAATAAGTTTTCATATCAAAATTTAAATTTTTTTAGGTTTTGGGTGGATTTGTCAATTTTTTGGGTGTGGTCACGAATTAAAGTCCTTTTCGCCCTAGGTCGTATATTTAAGGAGATATGGGCAAAATAACTTTTTCATATAAAAATTGCAATTTTTTTAGGTTTTGAGCGGATTATTAAATTTTTTGGGGTGTTACGAATTAAAGTCCTTTTCGCTCTAGGACGCGTATATACGAAGATATGGGCAAAATAAGTTTTCAGATAAAAATTGCAATTTTTTTAGGTTTTGAGTGGATTATTAAATTTTTGGGGTGTTACGAATTAAAGTCCTTTTCGCTCAAGGACGCGTATATACGAAGATATGGGTAAAATAAGATTTTCAGATAAATATTTCAATTTTTTTAGGTTTTGGGAGGATTATTCAATTTTTTTGGGGGTGGTCATGAATTAAAGTCCTTTTCGCGCTAGGTCGCTTAGTTTAGGAGATATGGACAAAATAAGTTTTTCATATCAAAATTTAAATTTTTTTAGGTTTTGGGTGGATTTGTCAATGTTTTGGGGGTGGTCACGAATTAAAGTTAAGTTAAGGAGATATGGGCAAAATAACTTTTTCATATAAAAATTGCAATTTTTTTAGGTTTTGAGTGGATTATTAAATTTTTTGGGGATATGGGCAAAATTAGTTTTTCATATCAAAATTGATATTTTTTTAGGTTTTGAGCGGATTATTAAATCTTTTGGGGTGCTACGAATTAAAGTCATTTTCGCTCTAGGACGTATATTTAAGGAGATATGGACAAAATAACTTTTTCATATAAAAATTGCAATTTTTTTAGGTTTTAAGCGGATTATTAAATTTTTGGGGTGTTACGAATTAAAGTCCTTTTCGCTCAAGGACGCGTATATACGAAGATATGGGTAAAATAAGATTTTCAGATAAATATTTCAATTTTTTTAGGTTTTGGGAGGATTATTCAATTTTTTTGGGGGTGGTCATGAATTAAAGTCCTTTTCGCGCTAGGTCGCTTAGTTTAGGAGATATGGTCAAAATAAGTTTTACATATCAAAATTTAAATTTTTTTAGGTTTTGGGTGGATTTGTCAATGTTTTGGGGGTGGTCACGAATTAAAGTTAAGTTAAGGAGATATGGGCAAAATAACTTTTTCATATAAAAATTGCAATTTTTTTAGGTTTTGAGTGGATTATTAAATTTTTTGGGGTGTTACGAATTAAAGTCATTTTCGCTCTAGGACGCGTATATACGAAGATATGGGCAAAATAAATTTTTCAGATAAAAATTTAAATTTTTTTAGGTTTTGGGAGGATTATTCAATTTTTTTGGGGGTGGTCATGAATTAAAGTCCTTTTCGCGCGAGGGCGCTTTGTTTAGGAGATATGGGCCAAATAAGTTTTTCATATCAAAATTTAATTTTTTTTAGGTTTTGGGTGGATTTGTCAATTTTTTGGGGGTGGTCACGAATTAAAGTCCTTTTCGCCCTAGGACGTATATTTAAGGAGATATGGGCAAAATAACTTTTTCATATAAAAATTTAAATTTTTTTAGGTTTTGGGTGGATTTGTCAATGTTTTGGGGGTGGTCACGAATTAAAGTCCATTTCGCCCTAGGACGTATATTTAAGGAGCTATGGGGAAAATAACTTTTTCATATAAAAATTGCCATTTTTTTAGGTTTTGAGCGGATTATTAAATTTTTTGGGGTGTTACGAATTAAAGTCCTTTTCGCTCTAGGGCGCGTATATACGAAGATATGGGCAAAATAAGTTTTTCAGATAAAAATTTCAATTTTTTTAGATTTTGGGAGGATTATTCAATTTTTTTGGGGGTGGTCATGAAGTAAAGTTCTTTTCGCGCTAGGGCGCTTAGTTTAGGGGATATGGGCAAAATAAGTTTTTCATATCAAAATTTAAATTTTTTTTAGGTTTTGGGTGGATTTGTCAATTTTTTGGGTGTGGTCACGAATTAAAGTCCTTTTCGCCCTAGGACGTATATTTAAGGAGATATGGGCAAAATAACTTTTTCATATAAAAATTGCAATTTTTTAGGTTTTGAGCGGATTATTAAATTTTTTGGGGTGTTACGAATTAAAGTCCTTTTCGCTCTAGGACGCGTATATACGAAGATATGGGCAAAATAAGTTTTTCAGATAAAAATTTCAATTTTTTTAGGTTTTGGGAGGATTATTCAATTTTTTTGGGGGTGGTCATGAAGTAAAGTTCTTTTCGCGCTAGGGCGCTTAGTTTAGGGGATATGGGCAAAATAAGTTTTTCATATCAAAATTTAAATTTTTTTAGGTTTTGGGTGGATTTGTCAATTTTTTGGGTGTGGTCACGAATTAAAGTCCTTTTCGCCCTAGGACGTATATTTAAGGAGATATGGGCAACATAACTTTTTCATATAAAAATTGCAATTTTTTTAGGTTTTGAGCGGATTATTAAATTTTTTGGGGTTTTACGAATTAAAGTCCTTTTCGCTCTAGGACGCGTATATACGAAGATATGGGCACAATAAGATTTTCAGATAAAAATTTAAATTTTTTTAGGTTTTGGGAGGATTATTCAATTTTTTGGGGGTGGTAATGAATTAAAGTCCTTTTCGCGCTAGGGCGCTTAGTTTAGGAGATATGGGCAAAATAAGTTTTTCATATCAAAATTTAATTTTTTTTAGGTTTTGGGTGGATTTGTCAATTTTTTGGGGGTGGTCACGAATTTAAGTCCATTTCGCCCTAGGACGCATATTTAAGGAGATATGGGCAAAATAACTTTTTCATATAAAAATTTCAATTTTTTTTAGGTTTTGAGTGGATTATTAAATTTTTTGGGGTGTTACGAATTAAAGTCCTTTTCGCTCTAGGACGCGTATATACGAAGATATGGGCAAAATAAGTTTTTCAGATAAAAATTTCAATTTTTTTAGGTTTTGGGAGGATTATTCAATTTTTTTGGGGGTGGTCATGAATTAAAGTCCTTTTCGCGCTAGGGCGCTTAGTTTAGGAGATATGGGCAAAATAAGTTTTCATATCAAAATTTAAATTTTTTTAGGTTTTGGGTGGATTTGTCAATTTTTTGGGTGTGGTCACGAATTAAAGTCCTTTTCGCCCTAGGTCGTATATTTAAGGAGATATGGGCAAAATAACTTTTTCATATAAAAATTGCAATTTTTTAGGTTTTGAGCGGATTATTAAATTTTTTGGGGTGTTACGAATTAAAGTCCTTTTCGCTCTAGGACGCGTATATACGAAGATATGGGCAAAATAAGTTTTTCAGATAAAAATTTAAATTTTTTTAGGTTTTGGGAGGATTATTCAATTTTTTGTGGGGGTGGTCATGAATTAAAGTCCTTTTCGCGCTAGGGCGCTTAGTTTAGGAGATATGGGCAAAATAAGTTTTTCATATCAAAATTGAAATTTTTTTAGATTTTGGGTGGATTTGTCAATTTTTTGGGGGTGGTCACGAATTAAAGTCCATTTCGCCCTAGGACGCATATTTAAGGAGATATGGGCAACATAACTTTTTCATATAAAAATTGCAATTTTTTTAGGTTTTGAGCGGATTATTAAATTTTTTGGGGTGTTACGAATTAAAGTCCTTTTCGCTCTAGGACGCGTATATACGAAGATATGGGCAAAATAAGTTTTTTCAGATAAAAATTTCAATTTTTTTAGGTTTTGGGAGGATTATTCAATTTTTTTGGGGGTGGTCATGAATTAAAGTCCTCTTCGCGCTAGGGCGCTTAGTTTAGGAGATATGGGCAAAATAAGTTTTTCATATCAAAATTTAAATTTGTTTAGGTTTTGGGTGGATTTGTCAATTTTTTGGGGGTGGTCACGAATTAAAGTCCATTTCGCCCTAGGACGTATATTTAAGGAGATATGGGCAAAATAGCTTTTTCATATAAAAATTGCAATTTTTTAGGTTTTGAGTGGATTATTAAATTTTTTGGGGATATGGGCAAAATTAGTTTTTCATATCAAAATTGAAATTTTTTTAGGTTTTGAGCGGATTATTAAATCTTTTGGGGTGCTACGAATTAAAGTCATTTTCGCCCTATGACGCGTATATACGAAGATATGGGCAAAATAAGTTTTTCAGATAAAAATTTCAATTTTTTTAGGTTTTGGGAGGATTATTCAATTTTTTTGGGGGTGGTCATGAATTAAAGTCCTTTTCGCGCTAGGGCGCTTAGTTTAGGAGATATGGGCAAAATAAGTTTTTCATATCAAAATTGCAATTTTTTTAGGTTTTGAGCGGATTACTAAATTTTTTGGGGTGTTACGAATTAAAGTCCTTTTCGCTCTAGGACGCGTATATACGAAGATATGGGCAAAATAAGATTTTCACATAAAAATTTCAATTTTTTTAGGTTTTGTGAGTATTATTCAATTTTTTTGGGGGTGGTCATGAATTAAAGTCGTTTTCGCGCTAGGGCGCTTAGTTTGGAGATATGGGCAAAATAAGTTTTTCATATCAAAATTTAAATTTTTTTAGGTTTTGGGTGGATTTGTCACATTTTTGGGGGTGGTCACGAATTAAAGTCCATTTCGCCCTAGGTCGCATATTTAAGGAGATATGGGCAAAATAACTTTTTCATATAAAAATTGCAATTTTTTTAGGTTTTGAGTGGGACGCGTATCGCGTTCGCTCTAGGACGCGTATATACGAAGATATGGGCAAAATAAGTTTTTCAGTTAAAAATTTCAATTTTTTTAGGGTTTGGGAGGATTATTCAATTAAAGTCCTTTTCGCTCTAGGACGCGTATATACGAAGATATGGGCAAAATAAGTTTTTCATATCAAAATTTAAATTTTTTTAGGTTTTGGGTGGATTTGTCAATTTTTTGGGGGTGGTCACGAATTAAAGTCCTTTTCGCCCTAGGACGCATATTTAAGGAGATATGGGCAAAATAACTTTTTCATATAAAAATTTCAAATTTTTTAGGTTTTGAGTGGATTATTAAATTTTTTGGGGTGTTACGAATTAAAGTCCTTTTCGCTCTAGGACGCGTATATACGAAGATATGGGCAAAATAAGTTTTTCAGATAAAAATTAAAATTTTTTTAGGTTTTGGGAGGATTATTCAATTTTTTTGCGGGTGGTCATGAATTAAAGTCCTTTTCGCGCTAGGGCGCTTAGTTTAGGAGATATGGGCAAAATAAGTTTTCATATCAAAATTTAAATTTTTTTAGGTTTTGGGTGGATTTGTCAATTTTTTGGGTGTGGTCACGAATTAAAGTCCTTTTCGCCCTAGGTCGTATATTTAAGGAGATATGGGCAAAATAACTTTTTCATATAAAAATTGCAATTTTTTTAGGTTTTGAGCGGATTATTAAATTTTTTGGGGTGTTACGAATTAAAGTCCTTTTCGCTCTAGGACGCGTATATACGAAGATATGGGCAAAATAAGTTTTTCAGATAAAAATTTCACTTTTTTTAGGTTTTGGGAGGATTATTCAATTTTTTTGGGGGTGGTCATGAATTAAAGTCCTTTTCGCGCTAGGGCGCTTAGTTTAGGAGATATGGGCAAAATAAGTTTTTCATATCAAAATTGAAATTTTTTTAGATTTTGGGTGGATTTGTCAATTTTTTGGGGGTGGTCACGAATTAAAGTCCATTTCGCCCTAGGACGCATATTTAAGGAGATATGGGCAACATAACTTTTTCATATAAAAATTGCAATTTTTTTAGGTTTTGAGCGGATTATTAAATTTTTTGGGGTGTTACGAATTAAAGTCCTTTTCGCTCTAGGACGCGTATATACGAAGATATGGGCAAAATAAGTTTTTTCAGATAAAAATTTCAATTTTTTTAGGTTTTGGGAGGATTATTCATTTTTTTTTGGGGGTGGTCATGAATTAAAGTCCTCTTCGCGCTAGGGCGCTTAGTTTAGGAGATATGGGCAAAATAAGTTTTTCATATCAAAATTTAAATTTTTTTAGGTTTTGGGTGGATTTGTCAATTTTTTGGGGGTGGTCACGAATTAAAGTCCATTTCGCCCTAGGACGCATATTTAAGGAGATATGGGCAAAATAACTTTTTCATATAAAAATTGCAATTTTTTTAGGTTTTGAGTGGATTATTAAATTTTTTGGGGTGTTACGAATTAAAGTCCTTTTCGCTCTAGGACGCGTATATACGAAGATATGGGCAAAATAAGTTTTTCAGATAAAAATTTCAATTTTTTTAGGTTTTGAGTGGGACGCGTATCGCGTTCGCTCTAGGACGCGTATATACGAAGATATGGGCAAAATAAGTTTTTCAGTTAAAAATTTCAATTTTTTTAGGGTTTGGGAGGATTATTCAATTAAAGTCCTTTTCGCTCTAGGACGCGTATATACGAAGATATGGGCAAAATAAGTTTTTCATATCAAAATTTAAATTTTTTTAGGTTTTGGGTGGATTTGTCAATTTTTTGGGGGTGGTCACGAATTAAAGTCCTTTTCGCCCTAGGACGTATATTTAAGGAGATATGGGCAACATAACTTTTTCATATAAAAATTGCAATTTTTTTAGGTTTTGAGCGGATTATTAAATTTTTTGGGGTTTTACGAATTAAAGTCCTTTTCGCTCTAGGACGCGTATATACGAAGATATGGGCAAAATAAGTTTTTCAGATAAAATTTTAAATTTTTTTAGGTTTTGGGAGGATTATTCAATTTTTTTGGGGGTGGTCATGAATTAAAGTCCTTTTCGCACTAGGGCGCTTAGTTTAGGAGATATGGGCAAAATAAGTTTTCATATCAAAATTTAAATTTTTTTAGGTTTTGGGTGGTTTGTCAATTTTTTGGGTGTGGTCACGAATTAAAGTCCTTTTCGCCCTAGGACGTATATTTAAGGAGATATGGGCAAAATAACTTTTTCATATAAAAATTGCAATTTTTTTAGGTTTTGAGCGGATTATTAAATTTTTTGGGGTGTTACGAATTAAAGTCCTTTTCGCTCTAGGACGCGTATATACGAAGATATGGGCAAAATAAGTTTTTTCAGATATAAATTTCAATTTTTTAGGTTTTGGGAGGATTATTCAATTTTTTTGGGGGTGGTCATGAAATAAAGTCCTTTTCGCGCTAGGGCGCTTAGTTTAGGAGATATAGGCAAAATAAGTTTTTCATATAAAAATTTAATTTTTTTTAGATTTTGGGTGGATTTGTCAATTTTTTGGGGGTGGTCACGAATTAAAGTCCATTTCGCCCTAGGACGCATATTTAAGGAGATATGGGCAAAATAACTTTTTCATATAAAAATTGCAATTTTTTAGGTTTTGAGTGGATTATTAAATTTTTTGGGGTGTTAAGAATTAAAGTTCTTTTCGCTCTAGGACGCGTTATACGAAGATATGTGCAAAAAAAGTTTTTTCAGATAAAAATTTCAATTTTTTAGGTTTTGGGAGGATTATTGAATTTTTTTGGGTGTGGTCATGAATTAAAGTCCTTTTCGCGCTAGGGCGCTTAGTTTAGGAGATATGGGCAAAATAAGTTTTTCATATCAAAATTTAATTTTTTTTAGGTTTTGGGTGGATTTGTCAATTTTTTGGGTGTGGTCACGAATTAAAGTCCTTTTCGCCCTAGGACGTATATTTAAGGAGATATGGGCAAAATAACTTTTTCATATAAAAATCGCAATTTTTTTAGGTTTTGAGCGGATTATTAATTTTTTTGGGGTGGTACGAATTAAATTCCTTTTCGCTCTAGGACGCGTATATACGAAGATATGGGCAAAATAAGTTTTTCAGAAAAAAATTTCAATTGTTTTAGGTTTTGGGAGGATTATTCAATTTTTTTGGGGGTGGTCATGAATTAAAGTCCTTTTCGCGCTAGGGCGCTTAGTTTAGGAGATATGGGCAAAATAAGTTTTTCATATCAAAATTTAAATTTTTTTTTAGGTTTTGGGTGGATTTGTCAATTTTTTGGGTGTGGTCACGAATTAAAGTCCTTTTCGTTCTAGGACGTATGTTTAAGGAAATATGGGCAAAATAACTTTTTCATATAAAAATTGCAATTTTTTTAGGTTTTGAGCGGATTATTAAATTTTTTGGGGTGTTACGAATTAAAGTCCTTTTCGCTCTAGGACGCGTATTTGCGAAGATATGGGCAAAATAAGTTTTTCAGATAAAAATTTCATTTTTTTTTAGGTTTTGGGAGGATTATTCAATTTTTTTTGGGGGTGGTCATGAATTTAAGTCCTTTTCGCGCTAGGGCGCTTAGTTTAGGAGAAAAAATGGCAAAATAAGTGTTTCATATCAAAATTTAAATTTTTTTAGATTTTGGGTGGATTTGTCAATTTTTTGGGGGTGGTCACGAATTAAAGTCCATTTCGCCCTAGGACGCATATTTAAGGAGATATGGGCAAAATAACTTTTTCATATAAAAATTGCAATTTGTTTAGGTTTTGAGTGGATTATTAAATTTTTTGGGGTGTTACGAATTAAAGTCCTTTTCGCTCTAGGACGCATATATACGAAGATATGGGCAAAATAAGTTTTTTCAGATAAAAATTTAAATTTTTTTAGGTTTTGGGAGGATTATTCAATTTTTTTGGGGGTGGTCATGAATTAAAATCCTTTTCGCGCTAGGGCGCTTAGTTTAGGAGATATGGGCAAAATATGTTGTTCATATCAAAATTGAAATTTTTTTAGGTTTTGGGTGGATTTGTCAATTTTTTGGGGGTGGTCACGAATTAAAGTCCTTTTCGCCCTAGGACGTATATTTAAGGAGATATGGGCAACATAACTTTTTCATATAAAAATTGCAATTTTTTTAGGTTTTGAGCGGATTATTAAATTTTTTGGGGTGTTACGAATTAAAGTCCTTTTCGCTCTAGGACGCATATATACGAAGATATGGGCACAATAAGATTTTCAGATAAAAATTTAAATTTTTTAGGTTTTGGGAGGATTATTCAATTTTTTGGGGGTGGTAATGAATTAAAGTCCTTTTCGCGCTAGGGCGCTTAGTTTAGGAGATATGGGCAAAATAAGTTTTTCATATCAAAATTTAAATTTTTTTAGGTTTTGGGTGGATTTGTCAATTTTTTGGGGGTGGTCACGAATTAAAGTCCATTTCGCCCTAGGACGCATATTTAAGGAGATATGGGCAAAATAACTTTTTCATATAAAAATTGCAATTTTTTTAGGTTTTGAGTGGATTATTAAATTTTTTGGGGTGTTACGAATTAAAGTCCTTTTCGCTCTAGGACGCGTATATACGAAGATATGGGCAAAATAAGTTTTTCAGATAAAAATTTCAATTTTTTTAGGTTTTGGGAGGATTATTGAATTTTTTTGGGTGTAGTCATGAATTAAAGTCCTTTTCGCGCTAGGGCGCTTAGTTTAGGAGATATGGGCAAAATAAGTTTTTCATATCAAAATTTAAATTTTTTTAGGTTTTGGGTGGATTTGTCAATTTTTTGGGGGTGGTCACGAATTAAAGTCCATTTCGCCCTAGGACGCATATTTAAGGAGATATGGGCAAAATAACTTTTTCATATAAAAATTGCAATTTTTTTAGATTTTGAGTGGATTATTAAATTTTTTGGGGTGTTACGAATTAAAGTCCTTTTCGCTCTAGGACGCGTATATGCGAAGATATGGGCAAAATAAGTTTTTCAGATAAAAATTTCAATTTTTTAGGTTTTGGGAGGATTATTCAATTTTTTTGGGGGTGGTCATGAATTAAAGTCCCTTTCGCGCTAGGGCGCTTAGTTTAGGAGATATGGGCAAAATAAGTTTTTCATATCAAAATTTAAATTTTTTTAGATTTTGGGTGGATTTGTCAATTTTTTGGGGGTGGTCACGAATTAAAGTCCATTTCGCCCTAGGACGCATATTTAAGGAGATATGGGCAAAATAACTTTTTCATATAAAAATTGCAATTTTTTTAAGTTTTGAGTGGATTATTAAATTTTTTGGGGTGTTACGAATTAAAGTCCTTTTCGCTCTGGGACGCGTTATACGGAGATATGTGCAAAAAAAGTTTTTTCCGATAAAAATTTCAATTTTTTAGGTTTTGGGAGGATTATTGAATTTTTTTTGGGTGTGGTCATGAATTAAAGTCCTTTTCGCGCTAGGGCGCTTAGTTTAGGAGATATGGGCAAAATAAGTTTTTCATATCAAAATTTAAATTTTTTTAGATTTTGGGTGGATTTGTCAATTTTTTGGGGGTGGTCACGAATTAAAGTCCATTTCGCCCTGGGACGCATATTTGATGAGATATGGGCAAAATAACTTTTTCATATAAAAAGTGCAATTTTTTAGGTTTTGAGTGGATTATTAAATTTTTTGGGGTGTTACGAATTAAAGTCCTTTTCGCTCTAGGACGCGTATGTACGAAGATATGGGCAAAATAAGTTTTTTCAGATAAAAATTTCAATTTGTTTAGGTTTTGGGAGGATTATTCAATTTTTTTGGGGGTGGTCATGAATTAAAATCCTTTTCGCGCTAGGGCGCTTAGTTTAGGAGATATGGGCCAAATATGTTGTTCATATCAAAATTGAAATTTTTTTAGGTTTTGGGTGGATTTGTCAATTTTTTGGGGGTGGTCACGAATTAAAGTCCTTTTCGCCCTAGGACGTATATTTAAGGAGATATGGGCAACATAACTTTTTCATATAAAAATTGCAATTTTTTTAGGTTTTGAGCGGATTTTTAAATTTTTTGGGGTGTTACGAATTAAAGTCCTTTTCGCTCTAGGACGCATATATACGAAGATATGGGCACAATAAGATTTTCAGATAAAAATTTAAATTTTTTTAGGTTTTGGGAGGATTATTCAATTTTTTGGGGGTGGTAATGAATTAAAGTCCTTTTCGCGCTAGGGCGCTTAGTTTAGGAAATATGGGCAAAATAAGTTTTTCATATCAAAATTTAAATTTTTTTAGGTTTTGGGTGGAGTTGTCAATTTTTTGGGGGTGGTCACGAATTAAAGTCAATTTCGCCCTAGGACGCATATTTAAGGAGATATGGGCAAAATAACTTTTTCATATAAAAATTGCAATTTTTTTAGGTTTTGAGTGGATTATTAAATTTTTTGGGGTGTTACGAATTAAAGTCCTTTTTGGCTCTAGGACGCGTATATACGAAGATATGGGCAAAATAAGTTTTTCAGATAAAAATTTCAATTTTTTTAGGTTTTGGGAGGATTATTCAATTTTTTTTGGGGGTGGTCATGAATTAAAGTCCTCTTCGCGCTAGGGCGCTTAGTTTAGGAGATATGGGCAAAATAAGTTTTTCATATCAAAATTTAAATTTTTTTAGGTTTTGGGTGGATTTGTCAATTTTTTGGGGGTGGTCACGAATTAAAGTCCATTTCGCCCTAGGACGCATATTTAAGGAGATATGGGCAAAATAACTTTTTCATATAAAAATTGCAATTTTTTAGGTTTTGAGTGGATTATTAAATTTTTTGGGGTGTTACGAATTAAAGTCCTTTCGCTCTAGGACGCGTATATGCGAAGATATGGGCAAAATAAATTTTTCAGATAAAAATTTCATTTTTTTTAGGTTTTGGGAGGATTATTCAATTTTTTTGGGGGTGGTCATGAATTAAAGTTCTTTTCGCGCTAGGGCGCTTAGTTTAGGAGATATGGGCAAAATAAGTTTTTCATATCAAAATTTAAATTTTTTTAGGTTTTGGGTGGATTTGTCAATTTTTTGGGTGTGGTCACGAATTAAAGTCCTTTTCGCCCTAGGACGTATATTTAAGGAGATATGGGCAAAATAACTTTTTCATATAAAAATCGCAATTTTTTTAGGTTTTGAGCGGATTATTAAATTTTTTGGGGTGTTACGAATTAAAGTCCTTTTCGCTCTAGGACGCGTATATACGAAGATATGGGCAAAATAAGTTTTTCAGATAAAAATTTCAATTTTTTTAGGTTTTGGGAGGATTATTCAATTTTTTTGGGGGTGGTCATGAATTAAAGTCCTTTTCGCGCTAGGGCGCTTAGTTTAGGAGATATGGGCAAAATAAGTTTTTCATATCAAAATTTAAATTTTTTTTAGGTTTTGGGTGGATTTGTCAATTTTTTGGGTGTGGTCACGAATTAAAGTCCTTTTCGCCCTAGGACGTATGTTTAAGGAAATATGGGCAAAATAACTTTTTCATATAAAAATTGCAATTTTTTTAGGTTTTGAGCGGATTATTAAATTTTTTGGGGTGTTACGAATTAAAGTCCTTTTCGCTCTAGGACGCGTATATGCGAAGATATGGGCAAAATAAGTTTATCAGATAAAAATTTCATTTTTTTTAGGTTTTGGGAGGATTATTCAATTTTTTTGGGGGTGGTCATGAATTAAAGTCCTTTTCGCGCTAGGGCGCTTAGTTTAGGAGATATGGGCAAAATAAGTTTTTCATATCAAAATTTAAATTTTTTTAGATTTTGGGTGGATTTGTCAATTTTTTGGGGGTGGTCACGAATTACAGTCCTTTTCGCCCTAGGACGTATATTTAAGGAGATATGGGCAACATAACTTTTTCATATAAAAATTTCATTTTTTTTAGGTTTTGAGCGGATTATTAAATTTTTTGGGGTGTTACGAATTAAAGTCCTTTTCGCTCTAGGACGCATATATACGAAGATATGGGCACAATAAGATTTTCAGATAAAAATTTCAATTTTTTTAGGTTTTGGGAGGATTATTCAATTTTTTGGGGGTGGTAATGAATTAAAGTCCTTTTCGCGCTTAGTTTAGGAGATATGGGCAAAATAAGTTTTTCATATCAGAATTTAAATTTTTTTAGGTTTTGGGTGGATTTGTCAATTTTTTGGGGGTGGTCACGAATTAAAGTCCATTTCGCCCTAGGACGCATATTTAAGGAGATATGGGCAAAATAACTTTTTCATATAAAAATTTCAATTTTTTTAGGTTTTGAGTGGATTATTAAATTTTTTGGGGTGTTACGAATTAAAGTCCTTTTCGCTCTAGGACGCGTATATACGAAGATATGGGCAAAATAAGTTTTTCAGATAAAAATTTCAATTTTTTTAGGTTTTGGGAGGATTATTGAATTTTTTTGGGTGTGGTCATGAATTAAAGTCCTTTTCGCGCTAGGGCGCTTAGTTTAGGAGATATGGGCAAAATAAGTTTTTCATATCAAAATTTAAATTTTTTTAGGTTTTGGGTGGATTTGTCAATTTTTTGGGGGTGGTCACGAATTAAAGTCCATTTCGCCCTAGGACGCATATTTAAGGAGATATGGGCAAAATAACTTTTTCATATAAAAATTGCAATTTTTTTAGGTTTTGAGTGGCTTATTAAATTTTTTGGGGTGTTACGAATTAAAGTCCTTTTCGCTCTAGGACGCGTATATACGAAGATATGGGCACAATAAGATTTTCAGATAAAAATTTCAATTTTTTTTAGGTTTTGGGAGGATTATTCAATTTTTTGGGGGTGGTAATGAATTAAAGTCCTTTTCGCGCTAGGGCGCTTAGTTTAGGAGATATGGGCAAAATAAGTTTTTCATATCAAAATTTAAATTTTTTTAGGTTTTGGGTGGATTTGTCAATTTTTTGGGGGTGGTCACGAATTTAAGTCCATTTCGCCCTAGGACGCATATTTAAGGAGATATGGGCAAAATAACTTTTTCATATAAAAATTTCAATTTTTTTAAGTTTTGAGTGGATTATTAAATTTTTTGGGGTGTTACGAATTAAAGTCCTTTTCGCTCTAGGACGCGTATATGCGAAGATATGGGCAAAATAAGTTTATCAGATAAAAATTTCATTTTTTTTAGGTTTTGGGAGGATTATTCAATTTTTTTGGGGGTGGTCATGAATTAAAGTCCTTTTCGCGCTAGGGCGCTTAGTTTAGGAGATATGGGCAAAATAAGTTTTTCATATCAAAATTTAAATTTTTTTAGATTTTGGGTGGATTTGTCAATTTTTTGGGGGTGGTCACGAATTACAGTCCTTTTCGCCCTAGGACGTATATTTAAGGAGATATGGGCAACATAACTTTTTCATATAAAAATTTCATTTTTTTTAGGTTTTGAGCGGATTATTAAATTTTTTGGGGTGTTACGAATTAAAGTCCTTTTCGCTCTAGGACGCATATATACGAAGATATGGGCACAATAAGATTTTCAGATAAAAATTTCAATTTTTTTAGGTTTTGGGAGGATTATTCAATTTTTTGGGGGTGGTAATGAATTAAAGTCCTTTTCGCGCTTAGTTTAGGAGATATGGGCAAAATAAGTTTTTCATATCAGAATTTAAATTTTTTTAGGTTTTGGGTGGATTTGTCAATTTTTTGGGGGTGGTCACGAATTAAAGTCCATTTCGCCCTAGGACGCATATTTAAGGAGATATGGGCAAAATAACTTTTTCATATAAAAATTTCAATTTTTTTAGGTTTTGAGTGGATTATTAAATTTTTTGGGGTGTTACGAATTAAAGTCCTTTTCGCTCTAGGACGCGTATATACGAAGATATGGGCAAAATAAGTTTTTCAGATAAAAATTTCAATTTTTTTAGGTTTTGGGAGGATTATTGAATTTTTTTGGGTGTGGTCATGAATTAAAGTCCTTTTCGCGCTAGGGCGCTTAGTTTAGGAGATATGGGCAAAATAAGTTTTTCATATCAAAATTTAAATTTTTTTAGGTTTTGGGTGGATTTGTCAATTTTTTGGGGGTGGTCACGAATTAAAGTCCATTTCGCCCTAGGACGCATATTTAAGGAGATATGGGCAAAATAACTTTTTCATATAAAAATTGCAATTTTTTTAGGTTTTGAGTGGCTTATTAATTTTTTTGGGGTGTTACGAATTAAAGTCCTTTTCGCTCTAGGACGCGTATATACGAAGATATGGGCACAATAAGATTTTCAGATAAAAATTTCAATTTTTTTTAGGTTTTGGGAGGATTATTCAATTTTTTGGGGGTGGTAATGAATTAAAGTCCTTTTCGCGCTAGGGCGCTTAGTTTAGGAGATATGGGCAAAATAAGTTTTTCATATCAAAATTTAAATTTTTTTAGGTTTTGGGTGGATTTGTCAATTTTTTGGGGGTGGTCACGAATTTAAGTCCATTTCGCCCTAGGACGCATATTTAAGGAGATATGGGCAAAATAACTTTTTCATATAAAAATTTCAATTTTTTTAAGTTTTGAGTGGATTATTAAATTTTTTGGGGTGTTACGAATTAAAGTCCTTTTCGCTCTAGGACGAGTATATACGAAGATATGGGCAAAATAAGTTTTCTCAGATAAAAATTTCAATTTTTTTAGGTTTTGGGAGGATTATTGAATTTTTTTGGGTGTGGTCATGAATTAAAGTCCTTTTCGCTCTAGGGCGCTTAGTTTAGGAGATATGGGCAAAATAAGTTTTTCATATCAAAATTGAAATTTTTTTAGGTTTTGGGTGGATTTGTCAATTTTTTGGGGGTGGTCACGAATTAAAGTCCTTTTCGCCCTAGGACGTATATTTAAGGAGATATGGGCAAAATAACTTTTTCATATAAAAATTGCAATTTTTTTAGGTTTTGAGCGGATTATTAAATTTTTTGGGGTGTTAAGAATTAAAGTCCTTTTCGCGCTAGGGCGCTTAGTTTAGGAGATATGGCCAAAATAAGTTTTTCATATCAAAATTTAAATTTTTTTTGGTTTTGGGTGGATTTGTCAATTTTTTGGGGGTGGTCACGAATTAAAGTCCATTTCGCCCTAGGACGCATATTTAAGGAGATATGGGCAAAATAACTTTTTCATATAAAAGTTGCAATTTTTTTAGGTTTTGAGTGGATTATTAAATTTTTTGGGGTGTTACGAATTAAAGTCCTTTTCGCTCTAGGACGCGTATATACGAAGATATGGGCACAATAAGATTTTCAGATAAAAATTTCAATTTTTTTTAGGTTTTGGGAGGATTATTCAATTTTTTGGGGGTGGTAATGAATTAAAGTCCTTTTCGCGCTAGGGCGCTTAGTTTAGGAGATATGGCCAAAATAAGTTTTTCATATCAAAATTTAAATTTTTTTTGGTTTTGGGTGGATTTGTCAATTTTTTGGGGGTGGTCACGAATTAAAGTCCATTTCGCCCTAGGACGCATATTTAAGGAGATATGGGCAAAATAACTTTTTCATATAAAAGTTGCAATTTTTTTAGGTTTTGAGTGGATTATTAAATTTTTTGGGGTGTTACGAATTAAAGTCCTTTTCGCTCTAGGACGCGTATATACGAAGATATGGGCAAAATAAGTTTTTTCAGATAAAAATTTCAATTTTTTTAGGTTTTGGGAGTATTATTCAATTTTTTTGGGGGTGGTCATGAATTAAAGTCCTTTTCGCTCTAGGGCGCTTAGTTTAGGAGATATGGGCAAAATAAGTTTTTCATATCAAAATTGAAATTTTTTTAGGTTTTGGGTGGATTTGTCAATTTTTTGGGGGTGGTCACGAATTAAAGTCCTTTTCGCCCTAGGACGTATATTTAAGGAGATATGGGCAAAATAACTTTTTCATATAAAAATTGCAATTTTTTTAGGTTTTGAGCGGATTATTAAATTTTTTGGGGTGTTAAGAATTAAAGTCCTTTTCGCTCTAGGACGCGTTATACGAAGATATGTGCAAAAAAAGTTTTTTCAGATAAAAATTTCAATTTTTTTAGGTTTTGGGAGGATTATTGAATTGTTTTGGGTGTGGTCATGAATTAAAGTCCTTTTCGCGCTAGGGTGCTTAGTTTAGGAGATATGGGCAAAATAAGTTTTTCATATCAAAATTTAAATTTTTTTAGATTTTGGGTGGATTTGTCAATTTTGTGGGGGTGGTCACTAATTAAAGTCCATTTCGCCCTAGGACGCATATTTAAGGAGATATGGGCAAAATAACTTTTTCATATAAAAATTGCAATTTTTTTAGGTTTTGAGTGGATTATTAAATTTTTTGGGGTGTTACGAATTAAAGTTCTTTTCGGACGCGTTATTCGAAGATATGTGCAAAATAAGTTTTTTCAGATAAAAATTTCTATTTTTTTAGGTTTTGGGAGGATTATTGAATTTTTTTGGGTGTGGTCATGAATTAAAGTCCTTTTCGCGCTAGGGCGCTTAGTTTAGGAGATATGGGCAAAATAAGTTTTTCATATCAAAATTTAAAATTTTTTAGGTTTTGGGTGGATTTGTCAATTTTTGGGGGATGGTCACGAATTAAAGTCCATTTCGCCCTAGGACGCATATTTAAGGAGATATGGGCAAAATAACTTTTTCATAAAAAAATTGCAATTTTTTTAGGTTTTGAGAGGATTATTAATTTTTTTTGGGTGTTACGAATTAAAGTCCTTTTCGCTCTAGGACGCGTATATACGAAGATATAGGCAAAATAAGATTTTCAGATAAAAATTTCAATTTTTTTAGGTTTTGGGAGGATTATTCAATTTTTTTTGGGGGTGGTCATGAATTAAAGTCCTTTTCGCGCTAGGGCGCTTAGTTTAGGAGATATGGGCAAAAAAAGTTTTTCATGTCAAAATTTAAATTTTTTTAGGTTTTGGGTGGATTTGTCAATTTTTTGGGGGTGGTCACGAATTAAAGTCCATTTCGCCCTAGGACGCATATTTAAGGAGATATGGGCAAAATAACTTTTTCATATAAAAATTGCAATTTTTTTAGGTTTTGAGTGGATTATTAAATTTTTTAGGGTGTTACGAATTAAAGTCCTTTTCGCTCTAGGACGCGTATATACGAAGATATGGGCAAAATAAGTTTTTCGGATAAAAATTTCATTTTTTTTAGGTTTTGGGAGGATTATAGAATTTTTTTGGGGGTGGTCATGAATTAAAGTCCTTTTCGCGATAGGGCGCTTAGTGTAGGAGATATGGGCAAAATAAGTTTTTCATATCAAAATTTAAATTTTTTTAGGTTTTGGGTGGATTTGTCAATTTTTTGGGGGTGGTCACGAATTAAAGTCCATTTCGCCCTAGGACGTATATTTAAGGAGATATGGGCAAAATAAGTTTTTCATTTCAAAATTGCAATTTTTTTAGGTTTTGAGCGGATTATTAAATTTTTTGGGGTGTTACGAATTAAAGTCCTTTTCGCTCTAGGACGCGTATATACGAAGATATGGGCAAAATAAATTTTTCAGATAAAAATTTCAATTTGTTTAGGTTTTGGGAGGATTATTAAATTTTTTTGGGGGTGGTCATGAATTAAAGTCCTTTTCGCGCTAGGGCGCTTAGTTTAGGAGATATGGGCAAAATAAGTTTTTCATATCAAAATTTAAATTTTTTTAGGTTTTGGGTGGATTTGTCAATTTTTTGGGGGTGGTCACGAATTAAAGTCCTTTTCGCCCTAGGACGTATATTTAAGGAGATATGGGCAAAATAATGTTTTCATATAAAAATTGAAATTTTTTTAGGTTTTGAGCGTATTATTAAATCTTTTGGGGTGTTACGAATTAAAGTCCTTTTCGCTCTAGGACGCGTATATACGAAGATATGGGCAAAATAAGTTTTCAAGATAAAAATTTCAATTTTTTTAGGTTTTGGGAGGATTATTCAATTTTTTTGGGGGTGGTCATGAATTAAAGTCCTTTTCGCGCTAGGGCGCTTAGTTTAGGAGATATGGCCAAAATAAGTTTTTCATATCAAAATTTAAATTTTTTTAGGTTTTGGGTGGATTTGTCAATTTTTTGGGGGTGGTCACGAATTAAAGTCCTTTTCGCCCTAGGACGTATATTTAAGGAGATATGGGCAACATAACTTTTTCATATAAAAAATTCAATTTTTTTAGGTTTTGAGCGGATTATTAATTTTTTTGGGTTGTTACGAATTAAAGTCCTTTTCGCTCAAGGACGCGTATATACGAAGATATGGGCAAAATAAGTTTTTCAGATAAAAATTTCAATTTTTTTTAGGTTTTGGGAGGATTATTCAATTTTTTTTGGGGGTGGTCATGAATTAAAGTCCTTTCCGCGCTAGGGCGCTTATTTTAGGAGATATGGGCAAAATAAGTTTTTCATATCAAAATCTAATTTTTTTTAGGTTTTGGGTGGATTTGTCAATTTTTTGGGGGTGGTCACGAATTAAAGTCCATTTCGCCCTAGGACGCATATTTAAGGAGATATGGGAAAAATAACTTTTTCATATAAAAATTTCAATTTTTTAGGTTTTGGGAGGATTATTCAATTTTTTTGGGGGTGGTCATGAATTAAAGTCCTTTTCGCGCTGGGGCGCTTAGTTTAGGAGATATGGGCAAAATAAGTTTTTCATATCAAAATTAAAATTTTTTTTAGGTTTTGGGTGGATTTGTCAATTTTTTGGGAGTGGTCACGAATTAAAGTCCTTTTCGCCCTAGGACGTATATTTAAGGAGATATGGGCAAAATAACTTTTTCATATAAAAATTGCAATTTTTTTAGGTTTTGAGCGGATTATTAATTTTTTTGGGGTGTTACGAATTAAAGTCCTTTTCGCTCTAGGACGCGTATATACGAAGATATGGGCAAAATAAGTTTTTCAAATACAAATTTCGCTCTAGGACGCGTATATACGAAGATATGGGCAAAATAAGTTTTTCAGATAAAAATTTCTTTTTTTTAGGTTTTGGGAGGATTATTGAATTTTTTTGGGGGTGGTCATGAATTAAAGTCCTTTTCGCGCTAGGGCTCTTAGTTTAGGAGATATGGGCAAAATAAGTTTTTCATATCAAAATTTAATTTTTTTTAGGTTTTGGGTGGATTTGTCAATTTTTTGGGGGTGGTCACGAATTAAAGTCCATTTCGCCCTAGGACGCATATTTAAGGAGATATGGGCAAAATAACTTTTTCATATAAAAATTGCAATTTTTTTAGGTTTTGAGTGGATTATTAAATTTTTTAGGGTGTTACGAATTAAAGTCCTTTTCGCTCTAGGACGCGTATATACGAAGATATGGGCAAAATAAGTTTTTCAGATAAAAATTTCATTTTTTTTAGGTTTTGGGAGGATTATAGAATTTTTTTGGGGGTGGTCATGAATTAAAGTCCTTTTCGCTTAGGGCGCTTAGTTTAGGAGATATGGGCAAAATAAGTTTTTCATATCAAAATTTAAATTTTTTTTAGGTTTTGGGTGGATTTGTCAATTTTTTGGGTGTGGTCACGAATTAAAGTCCATTTCGCCCTAGGACGCATATTTAAGAAGATATGGGCAAAATAACTTTTTCATATAAAAATTGTAATTTTTTTAGGTTTTGAGTGGATTATTAAATTTTTTGGGGTGTTACGAATTAAAGTCCTTTTCGCTCTAGGACGCGTATATACGAAGATATGGGCAAAATAAGTTTTTCAGATACAAATTTCAATTTTTTTAGGTTTTGGGAGGATTATTGAATTTTTTTGGGGGTGGTCATGAATTAAAGTCCTTTTCGCGCTAGGGCGCTTAGTTAAGGAGATATAGGCAAAATAAGTTTTTCATACCAAAATTTAAATTTTTTTAGGTTTTGGGTGGATTTGTCAATTTTTTGGGGGTGGTCACGAATTAAATTCCATTTCGCCCTAGGACGTATATTTAAGGAGATATGGGAAAAATAACTTTTTCATATAAAAATTTCAATTTTTTTAGGTTTTGGGAGGATTATTCAATTTTTTTGGGGGTGGTCATGAATTAAAGTCCTTTTCGCGCTGGGGCGCTTAGTTTAGGAGATATGGGCAAAATAAGTTTTTCATATCAAAATTAAAATTTTTTTAGGTTTTGGGTGGATTTGTCAATTTTTTGGGGGTGGTCACGAATTAAAGTCCTTTTCGCCCTAGGACGTATATTTAAGGAGATATGGGCAAAATAACTTTTTCATATAAAAATTGCAATTTTTTTAGGTTTTGAGCGGATTATTAATTTTTTTGGGGTGTTACGAATTAAAGTCCTTTTCGCTCTAGGACGCGTATATACGAAGATATGGGCAAAATAAGTTTTTCAGATAAAAATTTCAATTTTTTTTAGGTTTTGGGAGGATTATTAATTTTTTTTTTGGGTGTGGTAATGAATTAAAGTCCTTTTCGCGCTAGGGCGCTTATTTTAGGAGATATGGGCAAAATAAGTTTTTCATATCAAAATTTAAATTTTTTTAGGTTTTGGGTGGATTTGTCAATTTTTTGGGGGTGGTCACGAATTAAAGTCCTTTTCGCCCTAGGACGTATATTTAAGGAGATATGGGCAAAATAACTTTTTCATATAAAAATTGCAATTTTTTTAGGTTTTGAGCGGATTATTAAAATTTTTGGGGTGTTACGAATTAAAGTCCTTTTCGCTCTAGGACGCGTATGTGAAGATATGGGCAAAATAAGTTTTTCAGATAAAAATTTCAATTTTTTTAGGTTTTAGGAGGATTATTGAATTTTTTTGGGGGTGGTCATGAATTAAAGTCCTTTTCGCGCTAGGGCGCTTAGTTTAGGAGATATGGGCAAAATAAGTTTTTCATATCAAAATTTAATTTTTTTAGGTTTTGGGTGGATTTGTCAATTTTTTGGGGGTGGTCACGAATTAAAGTCCATTTCGCCCTCGGACGCATATTTAAGGAGATATGGGCAAAATAACTTTTTCATATAAAAATTGTAGTTTTTTTAGGTTTTGAGTGGATTATTAAATTTTTTGGGGTGTTACGAATTAAAGTCCTTTTCGCTCTAGGACGCGTATATACGAAGATATGGGCAAAATAAGTTTTTCAGATACAAATTTCGCTCTAGGACGCGTATATACGAAGATATGGGCAAAATAAGTTTTTCAGATAAAAATTTCTTTTTTTTAGGTTTTGGGAGGATTATTGAATTTTTTTGGGGGTGGTCATGAATTAAAGTCCTTTTCGCGCTAGGGCTCTTAGTTTAGGAGATATGGGCAAAATAAGTTTTTCATATCAAAATTTAATTTTTTTTAGGTTTTGGGTGGATTTGTCAATTTCTTGGGGGTGGTCACGAATTAAAGTCCATTTCGCCCTAGGACGCATATTTAAGGAGATATGGGCAAAATAACTTTTTCATATAAAAATTGCAATTTTTTTAGGTTTTGAGTGGATTATTAAATTTTTTAGGGTGTTACGAATTAAAGTCCTTTTCGCTCTAGGACGCGTATATACGAAGATATGGGCAAAATAAGTTTTTCAGATAAAAATTTCATTTTTTTTAGGTTTTGGGAGGATTATAGAATTTTTTTGGGGGTGGTCATGAATTAAAGTCCTTTTCGCGATAGGGCTCTTAGTTTAGGAGATATGGGCAAAATAAGTTTTTCATATCAAAATTTAAATTTTTTTAGGTTTTGGGTGGATTTGTCAATTTTTTGGGGGTGGTCACGAATTAAAGTCCTTTTCACCCTAGGACGTATATTTAAGGAGATATGGGAAAAATAACTTTTTCATATAAAAATTTCATTTTTTTTAGGTTTTGGGAGGATTATTGAATTTTTTTGGGGGTGGTCATGAATTAAAGTCCTTTTCGCGCTAGGGCGCTTAGTTTAGGAGATATGGGCAAAATAAGTTTTTCATATCAAAATTTAATTTTTTTAGGTTTTGGGTGGATTTGTCAATTTTTTGGGGGTGGTCACGAATTAAAGTCCACTTCGCCCTAGGACGCATATTTAAGGAGATATGGGCAAAATAACTTTTTCATATAAAAATTGTAATTTTTTTAGGTTTTGAGTGGATTATTAAATTTTTTGGGGTGTTACGAATTAAAGTCCTTTTCGCTCTAGGACGCGTATATACGAAGATATGGGCACAATAAGATTTTCAGATAAAAATTTCAATTTTTTTAGGTTTTGGGAGGATTATTCAATTTTTTGGGTGTGGTAATGAATTAAAGTCCTTTTCGCGCTAGGGCGCTTAGTTTAGGAGATATGGGCAAAATAAGTTTTTCATATCAAAATTTAAATTTTTTTAGGTTTTGGGTGGATTTGTCAATTTTTTGGGGGTGGTCACGAATTAAAGTCCATTTCGCCCTAGGACGCATATTTAAGGAGATATGGGCAAAATAACTTTTTCATATAAAAATTTCAATTTTTTTAGGTTTTGAGTGGATTATTAAATTTTTTGGGGTGTTACGAATTAAAGTCCTTTTCGCTCTAGGACGAGTATATACGAAGATATGGGCAAAATAAGTTTTCTCAGATAAAAATTTCAATTTTTTTAGGTTTTGGGAGGATTATTGAATTTTTTTGGGTGTGGTCATGAATTAAAGTCCTTTTCGCGCTAGGGCGCTTAGTTTAGGAGATATGGGCAAAATAAGTTTTTCATATCATAATTTAAATTTTTTTAGGTTTTGGGTGGATTTGTCAATTTTTTGGGGGTGGTCACGAATTAAAGTCCATTTCGCCCTCGGACGCATATTTAAGGAGATATGGGCAAAATAACTTTTTCATATAAAAATTGTAATTTTTTTAGGTTTTGAGTGGATTATTAAATTTTTTGGGGTGTTACGAATTAAAATCCTTTTCGCTCTAGGACGCGTATATACGAAGATATGGGCAAAATAAGTTTTTCAGATACAAATTTCGCTCTAGGACGCGTATATACGAAGATATGGGCAAAATAAGTTTTTCAGATAAAAATTTCAATTTTTTTAGGTTTTGGGAGGATTATTGAATTTTTTTGGGTGTGGTCATGAATTAAAGTCCTTTTCGCGCTAGGGCGCTTAGTTTAGGAGATATGGGCAAAATAAGTTTTTCATATCAAAATTTAATTTTTTTTAGGTTTTGGGTGGATTTGTCAATTTCTTGGGGGTGGTCACGAATTAAAGTCCATTTCGCCCTAGGACGCATATTTAAGGAGATATGGGCAAAATAACTTTTTCATATAAAAATTGCAATTTTTTTAGGTTTTGAGTGGATTATTAAATTTTTTAGGGTGTTACGAATTAAAGTCCTTTTCGCTCTAGGACGCGTATATACGAAGATATGGGCAAAATAAGTTTTTCAGATAAAAATTTCATTTTTTTTAGGTTTTGGGAGGATTATAGAATTTTTTTGGGGGTGGTCATGAATTAAAGTCCTTTTCGCGATAGGGCTCTTAGTTTAGGAGATATGGGCAAAATAAGTTTTTCATATCAAAATTTAAATTTTTTTAGGTTTTGGGTGGATTTGTCAATTTTTTGGGGGTGGTCACGAATTAAAGTCCTTTTCACCCTAGGACGTATATTTAAGGAGATATGGGAAAAATAACTTTTTCATATAAAAATTTCATTTTTTTTAGGTTTTGGGAGGATTATTGAATTTTTTTGGGGGTGGTCATGAATTAAAGTCCTTTTCGCGCTAGGGCGCTTAGTTTAGGAGATATGGGCAAAATAAGTTTTTCATATCAAAATTTAATTTTTTTAGGTTTTGGGTGGATTTGTCAATTTTTTGGGGGTGGTCACGAATTAAAGTCCATTTCGCCCTAGGACGCATATTTAAGGAGATATGGGCAAAATAACTTTTTCATATAAAAATTGTAATTTTTTTAGGTTTTGAGTGGATTATTAAATTTTTTGGGGTGTTACGAATTAAAGTCCTTTTCGCTCTAGGACGCGTATATACGAAGATATGGGCACAATAAGATTTTCAGATAAAAATTTCAATTTTTTTAGGTTTTGGGAGGATTATTCAATTTTTTGGGGGTGGTAATGAATTAAAGTCCTTTTCGCGCTAGGGCGCTTAGTTTAGGAGATATGGGCAAAATAAGTTTTTCATATCAAAATTTAAATTTTTTTAGGTTTTGGGTGGATTTCAATTTTTTGGGGGTGGTCACGAATTAAAGTCCATTTCGCCCTAGGACGCATATTTAAGGAGATATGGGCAAAATAACTTTTTCATATAAAAATTTCAATTTTTTTAGGTTTTGAGTGGATTATTAAATTTTTTGGGGTGTTACGAATTAAAGTCCTTTTCGCTCTAGGACGAGTATATACGAAGATATGGGCAAAATAAGTTTTCTCAGATAAAAATTTCAATTTTTTTAGGTTTTGGGAGGATTATTGAATTTTTTTGGGTGTGGTCATGAATTAAAGTCCTTTTCGCGCTAGGGCGCTTAGTTTAGGAGATATGGGCAAAATAAGTTTTTCATATCATAATTTAAATTTTTTTAGGTTTTGGGTGGATTTGTCAATTTTTTGGGGGTGGTCACGAATTAAAGTCCATTTCGCCCTCGGACGTATATTTAAGGAGATATGGGAAAAATAACTTTTTCATATAAAAAGTTCATTTTTTTTAGGTTTTGGGAGGATTATTGAATTTTTTTGGGGGTGGTCATGAATTAAAGTCCTTTTCGCGCTAGGGCGCTTAGTTTAGGAGATATGGGCAAAATAAGTTTTTCATATCAAAATTTAATTTTTTTAGGTTTTGGGTGGATTTGTCAATTTTTTGGGGGTGGTCACGAATTAAAGTCCATTTCGCCCTAGGACGCATATTTAAGGAGATATGGGCAAAATAACTTTTTCATATAAAAATTGTAATTTTTTTAGGTTTTGAGTGGATTATTAAATTTTTTGGGGTGTTACGAATTAAAGTCCTTTTCGCTCTAGGACGCGTATATACGAAGATATGGGCACAATAAGATTTTCAGATAAAAATTTCAATTTTTTTAGGTTTTGGGAGGATTATTCAATTTTTTGGGGGTGGTAATGAATTAAAGTCCTTTTCGCGCTAGGGCGCTTAGTTTAGGAGATATGGGCAAAATAAGTTTTTCATATCAAAATTTAAATTTTTTTAGGTTTTGGGTGGATTTGTCAATTTTTTGGGGGTGGTCACGAATTAAAGTCCATTTCGCCCTAGGACGCATATTTAAGGAGATATGGGCAAAATAACTTTTTCATATAAAAATTTCAATTTTTTTAGGTTTTGAGTGGATTATTAAATTTTTTGGGGTGTTACGAATTAAAGTCCTTTTCGCTCTAGGACGAGTATATACGAAGATATGGGCTAAATAAGTTTTCTCAGATAAAAATTTCAATTTTTTTAGGTTTTGGGAGGATTATTGAATTTTTTTGGGTGTGGTCATGAATTAAAGTCCTTTTCGCGCTAGGGCGCTTAGTTTAGGAGATATGGGCAAAATAAGTTTTTCATATCATAATTTAAATTTTTTTAGGTTTTGGGTGGATTTGTCAATTTTTTGGGGGTGGTCACGAATTAAAGTCCATTTCGCCCTCGGACGCATATTTAAGGAGATATGGGCAAAATAACTTTTTCATATAAAAATTGTAATTTTTTTAGGTTTTGAGTGGATTATTAAATTTTTTGGGGTGTTACGAATTAAAGTCCTTTTCGCTCTAGGACGCGTATATACGAAGATATGGGCAAAATAAGTTTTTCAGATACAAATTTCGCTCTAGGACGCGTATATACGAAGATATGGGCAAAATAAGTTTTTCAGATAAAAATTTCTTTTTTTTAGGTTTTGGGAGGATTATTGAATTTTTTTGGGGGTGGTCATGAATTAAAGTCCTTTTCGCGCTAGGGCTCTTAGTTTAGGAGATATGGGCAAAATAAGTTTTTCATATCAAAATTTAATTTTTTTTAGGTTTTGGGTGGATTTGTCAATTTCTTGGGGGTGGTCACGAATTAAAGTCCATTTCGCCCTAGGACGCATATTTAAGGAGATATGGGCAAAATAACTTTTTCATATAAAAATTGCAATTTTTTTAGGTTTTGAGTGGATTATTAAATTTTTTAGGGTGTTACGAATTAAAGTCCTTTTCGCTCTAGGACGCGTATATACGAAGATATGGGCAAAATAAGTTTTTCAGATAAAAATTTCATTTTTTTTAGGTTTTGGGAGGATTATAGAATTTTTTTGGGGGTGGTCATGAATTAAAGTCCTTTTCGCGATAGGGCTCTTAGTTTAGGAGATATGGGCAAAATAAGTTTTTCATATCAAAATTTAAATTTTTTAAGGTTTTGGGTGGATTTGTCAATTTTTTGGGGGTGGTCACGAATTAAAGTCCTTTTCACCCTAGGACGTATATTTAAGGAGATATGGGAAAAATAACTTTTTCATATAAAAATTTCATTTTTTTTAGGTTTTGGGAGGATTATTGAATTTTTTTGGGGGTGGTCATGAATTAAAGTCCTTTTCGCGCTAGGGCGCTTAGTTTAGGAGATATGGGCAAAATAAGTTTTTCATATCAAAATTTAAATTTTTTTAGGTTTTGGGTGGATTTCAATTTTTTGGGGGTGGTCACGAATTAAAGTCCATTTCGCCCTAGGACGCATATTTAAGGAGATATGGGCAAAATAAGTTTTTCATATAAAAATTGTAATTTTTTTAGGTTTTGAGTGGATTATTAAATTTTTTGGGGTGTTACGAATTAAAGTCCTTTTCGCTCTAGGACGCGTATATACGAAGATATGGGCAAAATAAGTTTTTCAGATACAAATTTCGCTCTAGGACGCGTATATACGAAGATATGGGCAAAATAAGTTTTTCAGATAAAAATTTCTTTTTTTTAGGTTTTGGGAGGATTATTGAATTTTTTTGGGGGTGGTCATGAATTAAAGTCCTTTTCGCGCTAGGGCTCTTAGTTTAGGAGATATGGGCAAAATAAGTTTTTCATATCAAAATTTAATTTTTTTTAGGTTTTGGGTGGATTTGTCAATTTCTTGGGGGTGGTCACGAATTAAAGTCCATTTCGCCCTAGGACGCATATTTAAGGAGATATGGGCAAAATAACTTTTTCATATAAAAATTGCAATTTTTTTAGGTTTTGAGTGGATTATTAAATTTTTTAGGGTGTTACGAATTAAAGTCCTTTTCGCTCTAGGACGCGTATATACGAAGATATGGGCAAAATAAGTTTTTCAGATAAAAATTTCATTTTTTTTAGGTTTTGGGAGGATTATAGAATTTTTTTGGGGGTGGTCATGAATTAAAGTCCTTTTCGCGATAGGGCTCTTAGTTTAGGAGATATGGGCAAAATAAGTTTTTCATATCAAAATTTAAATTTTTTTAGGTTTTGGGTGGATTTGTCAATTTTTTGGGGGTGGTCACGAATTAAAGTCCTTTTCACCCTAGGACGTATATTTAAGGAGATATGGGAAAAATAACTTTTTCATATAAAAAGTTCATTTTTTTTAGGTTTTGGGAGGATTATTGAATTTTTTTGGGGGTGGTCATGAATTAAAGTCCTTTTCGCGCTAGGGCGCTTAGTTTAGGAGATATGGGCAAAATAAGTTTTTCATATCAAAATTTAATTTTTTTAGGTTTTGGGTGGATTTGTCAATTTTTTGGGGGTGGTCACGAATTAAAGTCCATTTCGCCCTAGGACGCATATTTAAGGAGATATGGGCAAAATAACTTTTTCATATAAAAATTGCAATTTTTTTAGGTTTTGAGTGGATTATTAAATTTTTTGGGGTGTTACGAATTAAAGTCCTTTTCGCTCTAGGACGCGTATATACGAAGATATGGGCACAATAAGATTTTCAGATAAAAATTTCAATTTTTTTAGGTTTTGGGAGGATTATTCAATTTTTTGGGGGTGGTAATGAATTAAAGTCCTTTTCGCGCTAGGGCGCTTAGTTTAGGAGATATGGGCAAAATAAGTTTTTCATATCAAAATTTAAATTTTTTTAGGTTTTGGGTGGATTTGTCAATTTTTTGGGGGTGGTCACGAATTAAAGTCCATTTCGCCCTAGGACGCATATTTAAGGAGATATGGGCAAAATAACTTTTTCATATAAAAATTTCAATTTTTTTAGGTTTTGAGTGGATTATTAAATTTTTTGGGGTGTTACGAATTAAAGTCCTTTTCGCTCTAGGACGAGTATATACGAAGATATGGGCTAAATAAGTTTTCTCAGATAAAAATTTCAATTTTTTTAGGTTTTGGGAGGATTATTGAATTTTTTTGGGTGTGGTCATGAATTAAAGTCCTTTTCGCGCTAGGGCGCTTAGTTTAGGAGATATGGGCAAAATAAGTTTGTCATATCATAATTTAAATTTTTTTAGGTTTTGGGTGGATTTGTCAATTTTTTGGGGGTGGTCACGAATTAAAGTCCATTTCGCCCTCGGACGCATATTTAAGGAGATATGGGCAAAATAACTTTTTCATATAAAAATTGTAATTTTTTTAGGTTTTGAGTGGATTATTAAATTTTTTGGGGTGTTACGAATTAAAGTCCTTTTCGCTCTAGGACGCGTATATACGAAGATATGGGCAAAATAAGTTTTTCAGATACAAATTTCGCTCTAGGACGCGTATATACGAAGATATGGGCAAAATAAGTTTTTCAGATAAAAATTTCTTTGTTTTAGGTTTTGGGAGGATTATTGAATTTTTTTGGGGGTGGTCATGAATTAAAGTCCTTTTCGCGCTAGGGCTCTTAGTTTAGGAGATATGGGCAAAATAAGTTTTTCATATCAAAATTTAATTTTTTTTAGGTTTTGGGTGGATTTGTCAATTTCTTGGGGGTGGTCACGAATTAAAGTCCATTTCGCCCTAGGACGCATATTTAAGGAGATATGGGCAAAATAACTTTTTCATATAAAAATTGCAATTTTTTTAGGTTTTGAGTGGATTATTAAATTTTTTAGGGTGTTACGAATTAAAGTCCTTTTCGCTCTAGGACGCGTATATACGAAGATATGGGCAAAATAAGTTTTTCAGATAAAAATTTCATTTTTTTTAGGTTTTGGGAGGATTATAGACTTTTTTTGGGGGTGGTCATGAATTAAAGTCCTTTTCGCGATAGGGCTCTTAGTTTAGGAGATATGGGCAAAATAAGTTTTTCATATCAAAATTTAAATTTTTTTAGGTTTTGGGTGGATTTGTCAATTTTTTGGGGGTGGTCACGAATTAAAGTCCTTTTCACCCTAGGACGTATATTTAAGGAGATATGGGAAAAATAACTTTTTCATATAAAAATTTCATTTTTTTTAGGTTTTGGGAGGATTATTGAATTTTTTTGGGGGTGGTCATGAATTAAAGTCCTTTTCGCGCTAGGGCGCTTAGTTTAGGAGATATGGGCAAAATAAGTTTTTCATATCAAAATTTAATTTTTTTAGGTTTTGGGTGGATTTGTCAATTTTTTGGGGGTGGTCACGAATTAAAGTCCATTTCGCCCTAGGACGCATATTTAAGGAGATATGGGCAAAATAACTTTTTCATATAAAAATTGTAATTTTTTTAGGTTTTGTGTGGATTATTAAATTTTTTGGGGTGTTACGAATTAAAGTCCTTTTCGCTCTAGGACGCGTATATACGAAGATATGGGCACAATAAGATTTTCAGATAAAAATTTCAATTTTTTTAGGTTTTGAGAGGATTATTGAATTTTTTTGGGTGTGGTCATGAATTAAAGTCCTTTTCGCGCTAGGGCGCTTAGTTTAGGAGATATGGGCAAAATAAGTTTTTCATATCATAATTTAAATTTTTTTAGGTTTTGGGTGGATTTGTCAATTTTTTGGGGGTGGTCACGAATTAAAGTCCATTTCGCCCTAGGACGCATATTTAAGGAGATATGGGCAAAATAACTTTTTCATATAAAAGTTGCAATTTTTTTAGGTTTTGAGTGGATTATTAAATTTTTTGGGGTGTTACGAATTAAAGTCCTTTTCGCTCTAGGACGCGTATATACGAAGATATGGGCAAAATAAGTTTTTTCAGATAAAAATTTCAATTTTTTTAGGTTTTGGGAGGATTATTCAATTTTTTTGGGGGTGGTCATGAATTAAAGTCCTTTTCGCTCTAGGGCGCTTAGTTTAGGAGATATGGGCAAAAAAAGTTTTTCATATCAAAATTGAAATTTTTTTAGGTTTTGGGTGGATTTGTCAATTTTTTGGGGGTGGTCACGAATTAAAGTCCTTTTCGCCCTAGGACGTATATTTAAGGAGATATGGGCAAAATAACTTTTTCATATAAAAATTGCAATTTTTTTAGGTTTTGAGCGGATTATTAATTTCTTTTGGGGTGTTACGAATTAAAGTCCTTTTCGCTCTAGGACGCGTATATACGAAGATATGGGCAAAATAAGTTTTTCAGATAAAAATTTCAATTTGTTTAGGTTTTGGGAGGATTATTAAATTTTTTTGGGGGTGGTCATGAATTAAAGTCCTTTTCGCGATAGGGCTCTTAGTTTAGGAGATATGGGCAAAATAAGTTTTTCATATCAAAATTTAAATTTTTTTAGGTTTTGGGTGGATTTGTCAATTTTTTGGGGGTGGTCACGAATTAAAGTCCATTTCGCCCTAGGACGCATATTTAAGGAGATATGGGAAAAATAACTTTTTCATATAAAAATTTCAATTTTTTTAGGTTTTGGGAGGATTATTCAATTTTTTTGGGGGTGGTCATGAATTAAAGTCCTTTTCGCGCTGGGGCGCTTAGTTTAGGAGATATGGGCAAAATAAGTTTTTCATATCAAAATTAAAATTTTTTTAGGTTTTGGGTGGATTTGTCAATTTTTTGGGGGTGGTCACGAATTAAAGTCCTTTTCGCCCTAGGACGTATATTTAAGGAGATATGGGCAAAATAACTTTTTCATATAAAAATTGCAATTTTTTTTGGTTTTGAGCGGATTATTAATTTTTTTGGGGTGTTACGAATTAAAGTCCTTTTCGCTCTAGGACGCGTATATACGAAGATATGGGCAAAATAAGTTTTTCAGATACAAATTTCAATTTTTTTAGGTTTTGGGAGGATTATTGAATTTTTTTGGGGGTGGTCATGAATTAAAGTCCTTTTCGCGCTAGGGCGCTTAGTTAAGGAGATATAGGCAAAATAAGTTTTTCATACCAAAATTTAAATTTTTTTAGGTTTTGGGTGGATTTGTCAATTTTTTGGGGGTGGTCACGAATTAAAGTCCTTTTCACCCTAGGACGTATATTTAAGGAGATATGGGAAAAATAACTTTTTCATATAAAAATTTCAATTTTTTTTTTGTTTTGGGAGGATTATTCAGGGCGCTTAGTTTAGGAGATATGGGCAAAATAAGTTTTTCATATCAAAATTTAATTTTTTTAGGTTTTGGGTGGATTTGTCAATTTTTTGGGGGTGGTCACGAATTAAAGTCCATTTCGCCCTAGGACGCATATTTAAGGAGATATGGGCAAAATAACTTTTTCATATAAAAATTGTAATTTTTTTAGGTTTTGAGTGGATTATTAAATTTTTTGGGGTGTTACGAATTAAAGTCCTTTTCGCTCTAGGACGCGTATATTCGAAGATATGGGCACAATAAGATTTTCAGATAAAAATTTCAATTTTTTTAGGTTTTGAGAGGATTATTGAATTTTTTTGGGTGTGGTCATGAATTAAAGTCCTTTTCGCGCTAGGGCGCTTAGTTTAGGAGATATGGGCAAAATAAGTTTTTCATATCATAATTTAAATTTTTTTAGGTTTTGGGTGGATTTGTCAATTTTTTGGGGGTGGTCACGAATTAAAGTCCATTTCGCCCTAGGACGCATATTTAAGGAGATATGGGCAAAATAACTTTTTCATATAAAAGTTGCAATTTTTTTAGGTTTTGAGTGGATTATTAAATTTTTTGGGGTGTTACGAATTAAAGTCCTTTTCGCTCTAGGACGCGTATATACGAAGATATGGGCAAAATAAGTTTTTTCAGATAAAAATTTCAATTTTTTTAGGTTTTGGGAGGATTATTCAATTTTTTTGGGGGTGGTCATGAATTAAAGTCCTTTTCGCTCTAGGGCGCTTAGTTTAGGAGATATGGGCAAAAAAAGTTTTTCATATCAAAATTGAAATTTTTTTAGGTTTTGGGTGGATTTGTCAATTTTTTGGGGGTGGTCACGAATTAAAGTCCTTTTCGCCCTAGGACGTATATTTAAGGAGATATGGGCAAAATAACTTTTTCATATAAAAATTGCAATTTTTTTAGGTTTTGAGCGGATTATTAATTTCTTTTGGGGTGTTACGAATTAAAGTCCTTTTCGCTCTAGGACGCGTATATACGAAGATATGGGCAAAATAAGTTTTTCAGATAAAAATTTCAATTTGTTTAGGTTTTGGGAGGATTATTAAATTTTTTTGGGGGTGGTCATGAATTAAAGTCCTTTTCGCGCTAGGGCGCTTAGTTTAGGAGATATGGGCAAAATAAGTTTTTCATATCAAAATTTAAATTTTTTTAGGTTTTGGGTGGATTTGTCAATTTTTTGGGGGTGGTCACGAATTAAAGTCCATTTCGCCCTAGGACGCATATTTAAGGAGATATGGGCAAAATAACTTTTTCATATAAAAATTGCAATTTTTTAGGTTTTGGGAGGATTATTCAATTTTTTTGGGGGTGGTCATGAATTAAAGTCCTTTTCGCGCTGGGGCGCTTAGTTTAGGAGATATGGGCAAAATAAGTTTTTCATATCAAAATTAAAATTTTTTTAGGTTTTGGGTGGATTTGTCAATTTTTTGGGGGTGGTCACGAATTAAAGTCCTTTTCGCCCTAGGACGTATATTTAAGGAGATATGGGCAAAATAACTTTTTCATATAAAAATTGCAATTTTTTTAGGTTTTGAGCGGATTATTAATTTTTTTGGGGTGTTACGAATTAAAGTCCTTTTCGCTCTAGGACGCGTATATACGAAGATATGGTGTTTAAATTTACATTTTTTTTGTTCATATCAATTTGAATTATACCGAAATCGTATTTGAATTTGTAATTGAATTGAATTCTAGTCTTTAAGTTTTTTGTTATCGAACATCCATCTATGACTAATCGTGCCTAAATAGTGCTTATTCTGAAAAATCGATACACGTCAAGATTTGGCGGAAAACAAAAAGAGAGAGAGCTTTAATACGATGGATTGATGTTCGACGTAAGCATAAAAAGAAATAAATGGACACTTACTTTAGACAACTGCAACGGTGAGCATCAAGTTATTTCTTAACTCCTCTGCCTTTCCTACGCTAATTGGATTCCCATCTATTTTTATCGAGTCTTTGCTATTTCTAACTGTTCATAAAGAAAAGTTTGAATAGCAAAAGACATTGCGAATTTCTTCGTAGGTTGAATTTGGAGCAATTGAAAAATATAAACTTTTCTGTAATATTGGATTATCCAAAGTCTCGCTGTTTTCAAAGAAATATCGAATAAGGCGAATTTATCCAATCTTCTCTTTGCCCCTCTTACATATTGGATAAGGCCGAGATTTTATGCATGGTCCTTCTGAACCTCACGTGAACTGGCTTTTGGAATTAAGACACTCTACGCAATCCAGACTTATTGTAAAATGAGGTATGTGACAAGCCAGGTGAAACGCAGCAAGCAAGATACAAGGTAACCAAAAATTTTATCACTCCAAAAAAAAAAAAAAATCGTGAGTAGAAATGAACAAACATTTTTTCTTGAAAAGTGAAAATGAAAATTTTATGAACTCGAAAGTGTGATTTTTACAAAAATACCGTAATAACGGTTCCTATAGAACAAGTTAAAAATCTTGGTTTACCACATTGCATAATCGATGGTTGAGTTTTGTTTCTTTATTTCGGGGTATTTCTCAAATTACACGAACTGCGAATTAAAGAAAAGGAAACATTAAAGAAAACATGTGTCTGGACTAGTCTCAACACCGGCAATTGTATGAAGGTTGTTTAAACGTAGAGAAATGCATAGCAACATTTAGCAACATTAACATTTGATATATTTACCAAATGTTAGTCTACATAAAATTTTGCTGTGTAACATCACGCCTCTCATTTTTGAACTACACCACATGTTTCAAATGTTAATTACCGTCTCCCCATACGTCTCCGAGTGTATTCTCTTTTCTGCTTTATCACAACTCTGTTATCTCATATTTGAAGTACACCACATGTTTCTAATGTTAATTACCGTCTCCCCATACGACTCCGAGTGTATTCTCTTTTCTGCTTTATCACAACTCTGTTATCGATCTTCTGCGTACAGGCATACATACATATCTATATTGAATCACTAACATAAGTTTTCACTTGCACTCTTAATTGGTTACGGTCTCCACGTACCATACTGTAAATTGAAGCTCATCTCTGTTAATGCGCTTTACGGGGCTCTGCTCGATTTCAAAATATATTTACACATATATATAGATGACTTACCGTATTGTCATGGAAGCCATTGAAGATTTGTAAAACTTTATCCCAACTCTGTCGTACACATATTATTTAATTTAAATTGCATTCGAAATTAGAATAACACTATCATATCTGAGCACAGTGAGAAAATTGTTATTGACTAAGAACCAAGAAAATTTGCAATTAGTAACTTTGTATCCGTTTGTGGTTGCAGTTTTGACTTTTAACGTGGTAAAGACTGCATGAAATAAATTTCATTCATTTACTGTGCATACGCGTTTGCAAAATTTCACAATATTCTAAGTCTGTAATCAAAGATTCTTAAATGCCCATTTTTTTAATTTGCCTGCCATGAAATGACTGGGTTCTGAAAATAAATTTGTTGCTTTGATGACTCACTTTCAAATGTTAATATGTCACAGTAAAAAGAGTGAATTATAATTCGTCTCTACTCCGCCATATTTACATTACTGAGAAGCAAGCACATAGAGAGTAATTCCAACAACGCCAAACTGTTATACAAGTTCCCGCAACATTTTGCTTATTATACATTGTCTCCATATTCATAACAAAAAGACGAGCCTTTTATATATTGCATTTTGTCTCCATTTTCATAACAAGGGACAGACATAGTGTTCATGGAGGAATAACACAGACAGAAGAAAACTGATGAAAGCAATCTTACAGATACTTTGTTTAACACATGTGATCGGAGAAATCAGATACATGTGATCGTATTTCAAAATAATTTCCCACAACATATTGTTAAATAAATCAATAGGATTTAAATTTTTATAACTTCTAATAGAAGTTTCATTACATGAAGACTTCGTACTTGCGTTACGTAGAACTCTGATATTAATTGATTTATTTCTTAAGATTATGTGAATATAGATTCACTATATTTTCGACTTGTGTGTTTTAAGTATCAATATTTATTGGTTCTTTGAACAATTGTACTTACGTTACAAAATTTTGGAAAACCGATCTCGTAATAGCACCGCTGTTTGGACAGGCGATTTTCTCTTTGTACATTTTGTACTGACGTTACAATTTGTGCTGATATTATATTTGTATATTCATGTATATATATTTATTTAATTTCAATATTGTGCTCTGTAAATCGGAAATTAGAATTAAAACCGTATCACTAGTTGCATTTTCGCTACAAATCATTGGTAATACATTTATACATATACATTTTGAAATACTTGCCAAAAGTTCTCAAACGTTTCATTTACAAGATACAAGGTTTAATAAGCCTGGGCTTGAAAATTTTGGCTGTGTTATTTAGTTTTTCGGTTGCCATTGCGGGTGCACTATATTAATATTTTTTCTCAGTCGGCTTGCCTCAAATCTCCACAATGGAAAAAGCAACGGATCCAAAAAATGTGTTTATATTCTCCTCTGACTTTTTAATATTGTTTTGTACCCAATTCGCATCAATCAGGGAGGATGACCAAACTGAATCGATTTTAGAGGTAAAGATGATGGATTTAGAGGAAAGGTGGACCAAGCTTCAGGGGGCATATTCCACGATAACAATTATGTTTGGTAGTAAGGACGGGGATGCCGACAGAGAATTTTTGGACTCAGCCCGGAGTAAGTTTGAGAACTGTTCGGATAACTACTATATTTGTAAATCTAAAATCTTAGACCTGTTACGGATTAAAAAGGGAGGAGTTAGGCACACAGAATTCGCTGCCCCTGTAGTACCTCTTCAATCGTGTCCACAGGCCATGGCCACGGGTTTAAATATTAAACTACCACCGTGCGATACCGAGATTTTTGAGGGAGGATATGAGGAATGGCCATCGTTCCGCGATATGTTTATCGCCATATACATCAATCACCCAAAGCTAACACCTGCACAGAAATTGTTTCATTTGAGAAACAAGACAAGAGGTGAAGCCGGTGCCATTGTAAAACGATTCACGTTATGTGACGAAACATTTCCCCTTGCGTGGGAGGCCCTAAAACTAAGATATGAAAACACCCGAGTATTAGTCGATGGCCAATTAAGAATCCTATTTAATATCCCTATTGCCTCGGCGGAAAATAGTCGTTCTATTCAGAATTTACAATCGACAGTGAACGACTGTCTAGCTAGACTCCAAACCCTTGGAGTATCAACTGACGGTTGGGACCCTTTACTAGTGTATTTGGTGTCCACAAAACTGCCCGAGGCTACTTTAGCATTGTGGGAACAATCGCTAGATTCTCACAAAACTTTACCGAAGTGGTCCCAAATGAATACCTTTTTAATAAGTCGATATGAAATTGTTGAACGAATTTCTAGCATTAAGGAAACTCAAAACTTTTTCGGGGCTCAAATGGAGCCAATTCAATCCTATGTTTCGGAGGAAAAAGTGGAGAGTAAGTGTAGACTTTGCGATATGATCCATTCACTGCGAATTTGCCCAGCCTTCAGACAACTCTCTGTTGCAGAACGAATAGAATTTGTATTTAAAAACAAATTTTGCAACAATTGCTTATCGCCTTGGCACGTAAAAAAAGAATGCAAAAGTAAAAATAGGTGTACTGAATGCAAACAATATCACCACTCCCTGCTTCATTTGAAAAAGGCCAAACCTCCATCAAATAATACCACAATCACTCAGACAGCAATGGTGGCTCCCGACCTACCTAATGTGACCCCTCAAATCATGCAAGAGTCGATCCCATCGACTGAGAATTTTGCATCTCCATCGGTCTTACAACCTGACATAAACGTCCATGTATCCTCTGATTACACAAGCGTCCTTTTACGGACAGCTTTAGTTCCTGTGGAATATTTGGGTGAAATATTTACCATTAGGGCTTTAATTGACCCCGGTTCACAACGAACCTTTGTATCTGAACGGATTCGTAACAGGCTGCAAGTACCAACGAGGCGTTCACATTGTGTTGTATCTGGAATCGGTGGTAAAACTCAGAGTTCAGATAAGGAATGTGATCTTACCTTATGCTCAAAAGATATGAAGACCAAAATAGTGGTCTCTGCTATTATCTTACCTAAGGTGACAAATCACCTTCCATCATTTACTATCAAACCACCCAATCTTCATGCCTTTGCTGAAATTCAGTTGGCCGATCCATACTTTTTCAAGTCTGCACAAATAGACCTCATTATCGGGGCAGATAATACCCATCACATTGAGAGGGAAGGATTTCTCAAAGACATTTATGGCCATCTCTCGGCCCATAATACTATCTTCGGATGGGTTGTTAGTGGACCAGTTCCTACCGTTCATAGTTTTTCTGCCACAGTTAGTGCATCGGAAAATGTAGCCCTTAATGATCTTCTGCGTAATTTTTGGGAAGTAGAAGAAATTCCAAACGTTCCAAAGGTGTCTGAACAGGATATTTATTGTGAAGAATATTATAAACGCACTACTCTTAGGGAACCTGATGGTCGATACATGGTTCGCCTGCCGTTTAAAAAAGAATTCAATACCACACTTTCACTAGGTCCTTCGAGAATGATTGCACTACAACAATATATCCGAATAGAAAAATCACTTTCAAAACAGACCGATCTTTCTAATGAATATCGAAAAGTGCTGTCTGAGTATATCACTTTAAACCACATGCAGGAAACACATTCAGCCGAAGAGCGACAAAACGGGAAATATTGTTCGTTCTATTTGCCACACCATGCTGTGGTACGTCCCGATAGCAAGACTACCAAAGTTCGAGTAGTTTTCAATGGCTCTGTCAGAACTAACACCGGTCTTTCACTTAATGATGTGCTTTATTCAGGACCAACTTTGCAAGCCGATTTGATGTCAATACTTTTACACTGGAGAATTTATCGATACGTTTTCAGCGGAGATGTGCAAAAAATGTACCGCCAAATTTTAATTCACCCGGAAGATAGATGTTTTCAGAGGATTCTATTCAGATCTCACACTGAAACAGATATTAAAAATTTCGAATTAAAAACTGTTACCTTTGGCCTCAATTGTGCACCGTTTCTAGCCATTAGAACTTTGCTACAATTGGCACAAGACTCGGAGAAACAGTTTCCTTCAGCTGCATCCATTATTCGCAATGAGACATATGTAGACGATATACTGGCGGGAGGCCATTCTCTTGACGAGACAAAATTAGCTCAATATCAATTAATTTCGGTTTTGAATTCAGGGGGATTTCCACTCAAAAAAATCACAGCCAATGATCCCTATCTATTACAAGATCTTCCCCCCGAAGATCTATACGACTCTGATTTCCTTAAATTTGATGAGGCTAGTTCTACGAAAACCCTTGGCATTCAGTGGAATGCTCTTACTGATTGCTTCTCGTACGCCTTCAATAATGAAATAGCTTCCGCCGCGGTTACGAAACGTCAAATCCTATCAGCTGTTGCCAAATTATATGACCCAGCTGGATGGTTGTCCCCAATCATAATTCGGGCTAAAATTCTAATGCAAAGCCTTTGGTTAGAGGGACTTGAATGGGATCAACCAGTTGGATCGTCTTCTCAAATTCGTTGGAAATCGATAGCTTCACAACTACCACTCATACATCAAATAAAAATTCCAAGATGGATACATTACAGCCCCTCTAATTGTATTGAAATTCACGGTTTTAGTGACGCGTCTTTACATGCATACTGTGCTGCTGTTTATATTAGGGTTAGCAGTTCCGATGGAATTTTTTCGAATTTATTGGTTTCGAAAACGAAAGTAGCACCCCTCGAAACAATTAGTTTACCTCGCCTTGAACTCTGTGGGGCCTTGTTGCTATCGAAATTAATAAAACAAATTCTGTCTTTTATGCCCTTCAACAATTCCGATATCTTCTTGTGGTGTGATTCTCTAATTGTGCTTGGTTGGCTTAGTAAACCACCATACATGTGGAAAACCTACATAGCCAACAGAGTTTCCCAAATTCGATACAATGTTCCAAATGCTTATTGGAGACACGTTCCTACAGGCGAAAACCCCGGAGATTTGGGAACAAGAGGTTGTCGCGTGAATGAATTAATCGATAATACTCTATGGTGGCATGGTCCAACTTGGTTGCGGCAGGAATCGTCCTGCTGGCCTCCACATATAATTCCATATCCTCCAGAATCCGAGAGAAGAAAGGTGGAGAGTTTTCCCGCTGTTTTAACTGAACCATACCCTTTCGAAAAATTTTCTACGTATTCGAAAGCTTTACGAGTTTTTTGTTATGTCTTTCGCTTCTACCATAACTGCTCCAAAGAGCAAAGACTCAATCGATCACACACGTCTATTTCCCATGACGAGATTAATTTTGTAAGAAGAAGATTTATACTTCTTTCTCAACAAAGATTTTATTCTGATGAATATCGGTACTTATCAAATTCGAAACTTTTACCTAAGAAAAGTCCCCTCGCTTCTCTTAACCCATTTATAGATGAACATGGTCTTTTGAGAGTCCATGGACGTCTTGCTAATTCCGACCTTCCATACAATGAAAAATTCCCAATTATTCTGCCCTATCAGGCTCATTTTACAAAGCTTTATCTAGAGTTTATTCACAACCTTCTTTTACATGGAGAATGTTCGCTTATGTGCCGCATTATAAATACTGAATTTCATATCAGTCGGCTAAAATACACCGTGAAAAGAATTATTCACTTTTGTAAAACGTGTACCATTCACAAAAAAAGACCATGCAATCAAATCATGGCACCATTACCTGTTGACCGTACCACACTCACGTTACCATTTGAAGTAACCGGTGTTGATTTCGCTGGTCCCTTTGAGCTTAAAAGTTCCAGTCTTCGTAATGCTCCAATCATAAAGGGATATGTCAGTGTTTTTATATGTTTTGCCACAAAGGCTATACATTTGGAGCCTTGCTCAGAGCTTACTTCCACAGCATTTCTTGCTGCATTTTCTCGGTTTGTCGGAAGACGTGGTTTACCCAAAAAAGTCGTATCTGATAATGGGAAGAATTTCTTAGGAGCAAGCAAAAGCCTAATCAAGGATTTCAAACAGTTTGTCAACAAAACCTCCTTCGATATCTCACAAAGATATGTAGTACATGGTCTAGATTGGTCATTCATACCTCCTCATGCCCCCCATATGGGAGGTTTGTGGGAGGCAGCTGTAAAAAGTTTTAAGTTTCATTTCCGTCGTATCATGGGCTCCCATCGCTGTACATTCGAAGAATTTTCCACCGTTCTAGCTCGTATTGAGGGTGTCCTTAACTCTAGACCCATTTCTGCTCTATCTGAGGACCCCCATGATATTACTGCTTTAACCCCTGGACATTTCCTCCGAGGGGGTCCAGTTATGGCCCTACCTGAACTTCACAACAGTAATTTATCGGTAATAAATCGGTGGGAAAAGCTTAAGGCTCTTCACCACCAATTTGCTGCCCGATGGAAGGAGGACTATTTACGAAATCTGCAAAAGAGATATAAATGGAAATCTCCCACCCCAAATATTCAGAAAGATAATCTAGTGGTAGTCATTGATGACCTTCTTCCACCTAGTGAGTGGAAGCTAGGAAGAATTGATAAGGTGTACACAGGAAGTGATACCAAGGTTCGCATTGCCGATATACGTACTTCAACCGGTATTATCACACGACCGATTGTTAAGCTTTGCTTATTACCCTACGATAATGCTTAATATCCAATTGAGTTATTCATTTTCATTTTTTCTTTTTTATTCGCATTAAATTAAAGTATTCAACATCCTTCTTGTTTATTTTCAAAAGAGCTCGACGAGATCCAAGAATCCATCAGTGCAAAGTTTGTTTGAAATACCATTCTCTCCGATTCTGCAAAAGGTTCTTGCACATGAACGCCTCTGACCGGAAGCATGCTGTCTATAAATATCACTATTGCGTTAACTGTCTGGCAAGGAGCCATGGCTTAAGAAATTGCACCTCCCAAGTAACATGTCAAAATTGTGGACATTATCATCATACACTTCTTCACCATGCACTACACCCTCGTATAGAGCCAACATCTAGTAGACGACGTCCTAAGGCACCCAAACGTTCACAAAATGGTAACGGAACCTCAAAACTTCAACGACGCCAACCAAATGTGTTACATCGGCGAGTAACATCAAATTCGAATGAACATCAACTGATACCATCGGATAGACAACAAATTATCTCCGCAGCTATCAAATCTTTAGCAAATCTCCTTATATAATTCTTTAATATTTGCATACATGCAAAGGGCCCCCAGTATGTTTAAATTTACATTTTTTTTGTTCATATCAATTTGAATTATACCGAAATCGTATTTGAATTTGTAATTGAATTGAATTCTAGTCTTTAAGTTTTTTGTTATCGAACATCCATCTATGACTAATCGTGCCTAAATAGTGCTTATTCTGAAAAATCGATACACGTCAAGATTTGGCGGAAAACAAAAAGAGAGAGAGCTTTAATACGATGGATTGATGTTCGACGTAAGCATAAAAAGAAATAAATGGACACTTACTTTAGACAACTGCAACGGTGAGCATCAAGTTATTTCTTAACTCCTCTGCCTTTCCTACGCTAATTGGATTCCCATCTATTTTTATCGAGTCTTTGCTATTTCTAACTGTTCATAAAGAAAAGTTTGAATAGCAAAAGACATTGCGAATTTCTTCGTAGGTTGAATTTGGAGCAATTGAAAAATATAAACTTTTCTGTAATATTGGATTATCCAAAGTCTCGCTGTTTTCAAAGAAATATCGAATAAGGCGAATTTATCCAATCTTCTCTTTGCCCCTCTTACATATTGGATAAGGCCGAATTTTTATGCATATGGGCAAAATAAGTTTTTCAGATACAAATTTCAATTTTTTTAGGTTTTGGGAGGATTATTGAATTTTTTTGGGGGTGGTCATGAATTAAAGTCCTTTTCGCGCTAGGGCGCTTAGTTAAGGAGATATAGGCAAAATAAGTTTTTCATACCAAAATTTAAATTTTTTTAGGTTTTGGGTGGATTTGTCAATTTTTTGGGGGTGGTCACGAATTAAAGTCCTTTTCACCCTAGGACGTATATTTAAGGAGATATGGGAAAAATAACTTTTTCATATAAAAATTTCAATTTTTTTTTTGTTTTGGGAGGATTATTCAATTTTTTTGGGGGTGGTCATGAATTAAAGTCCTTTTCGCGCTGGGGCGCTTAGTTTAGGAGATATGGGCAAAATAAGTTTTTCATATCAAAATTAAAATTTTTTTAGGTTTTGGGTGGATTTTGTCAATTTTTTGGGGGTGGTCACGAATTAAAGTCCTTTTCGCCCTAGGACGTATATTTAAGGAGATATGGGCAAAATAACTTTTTCATATAAAAATTGAAATTTTTTAGGTTTTGAGCGGATTATTAATTTTTTTGGGGTGTTACGAATTAAAGTCCTTTTCGCTCTAGGACGCGTATATACGAAGATATGGGTAAAATAAGTTTTTCAGATAAAAATTTCAATTTTTTTTAGGTTTTGGGAGGATTATTCAATTTTTTTGGGGGTGGTCATGAATTAAAGTCCTTTTCGCGCTAGGGCGCTTATTTTAGGAGATATGGGCAAAATAAGTTTTTCATATCAAAATTTAAATTTTTTTAGGTTTTGGGTGGATTTGTCAATTTTTTGGGGGTGGTCACGAATTAAAGTCCTTTTCGCCCTAGGACGTATATTTAAGGAGATATGGGCAAAATAACTTTTTCATATAAAAATTGCAATTTTTTTAGGTTTTGAGCGGATTATTAAAATTTTTGGGGTGTTACGAATTAAAGTCCTTTTCGCTCTAGGACGCGTATGTGAAGATATGGGCAAAATAAGTTTTTCAGATAAAAATTTCATTTTTTTTAGGTTTTGGGAGGATTATTGAATTTTTTTGGGGGTGGTCATGAATTAAAGTCCTTTTTCGCGCTAGGGCGCTTAGTTTAGGAGATATGGGCAAAATAAGTTTTTCATATCAAAATTTAACTTTTTTAGGTTTTGGGTGGATTTGTCAATTTTTTGGGGGTGGTCACGAATTAAAGTCCATTTCGCCCTAGGACGCATATTTAAGGAGATATAGGCAAAATAAGTTTTTCATATAAAAATTGTAATTTTTTTAGGTTTTGAGTGGATTATTAAATTTTTTGGGTTGTTACGAATTAAAGTCCTTTTCGCTCTAGGACGCGTATATACGAAGATATGGGCAAAATAAGTTTTTCAGATACAAATTTCGCTCTAGGACGCGTATATATGAAGATATGGGCAAAATAAGTTTTTCAGATAAAAATTTCTTTTTTTTAGGTTTTGGGAGGATTATTGAATTTTTTTGGGGGTGGTCATGAATTAAAGTCCTTTTCGCGCTAGGGCTCTTAGTTTAGGAGATATGGGCAAAATAAGTTTTTCATATCAAAATTTAATTTTTTTTAGGTTTTGGGTGGATTTGTCAATTTTTTGGGGGTGGTCACGAATTAAAGTCCATTTCGCCCTAGGACGCATATTTAAGGAGATATGGGCAAAATAACTTTTTCATATAAAAATTGCAATTTTTTTAGGTTTTGAGTGGATTATTAAATTTTTTAGGGTGTTACGAATTAAAGTCCTTTTCGCTCTAGGACGCGTATATACGAAGATATGGGCAAAATAAGTTTTTCAGATAAAAATTTCATTTTTTTTTAGGTTTTGGGAGGATTATAGAATTTTTTTGGGGGTGGTCATGAATTAAAGTCCTTTTCGCTTAGGGCGCTTAGTTTAGGAGATATGGGCAAAATAAGTTTTTCATATCAAAATTTAAATTTTTTTAGGATTTGGGTGGATTTGTCAATTTTTTGGGTGTGGTCACGATTAAAGTCCATTTCGCCCTAGGACGCATATTTAAGGAGATATGGGCAAAATAACTTTTTCATATAAAAATTGTAATTTTTTTAGGTTTTGAGTGGATTATTAAATTGTTTGGGGTGTTACGAATTAAAGTCCTTTTCGCTCTAGGACGCGTATATACGAAGATATGGGCAAAATAAGTTTTTCAGATACAAATTTCAATTTTTTTAGGTTTTGGGAGGATTATTGAATTTTTTGGGGGTGGTCATGAATTAAAGTCCTTTTCGCGCTAGGGCGCTTAGTTAAGGAGATATAGGCAAAATAAGTTTTTCATACCAAAATTTAAATTTTTTTAGGTTTTGGGTGGATTTGTCAATTTTTTGGGGGTGGTCACGAATTAAAGTCCTTTTCACCCTAGGACGTATATTTAAGGAGATATGGGAAAAATAACTTTTTCATATAAAAATTTCAATTTTTTTAGGTTTTGGGAGGATTATTCAATTTTTTTGGGGGTGGTCATGAATTAAAGTCCTTTTCGCGCTGGGGCGCTTAGTTTAGGAGATATGGGCAAAATAAGTTTTTCATATCAAAATTAAAATTTTTTTAGGTTTTGGGTGGATTTGTCAATTTTTTGGGGGTGGTCACGAATTAAAGTCCTTTTCGCCCTAGGACGTATATTTAAGGAGATATGGGCAAAATAACTTTTTCATATAAAAATTGCAATTTTTTTAGGTTTTGAGCGGATTATTAATTTTTTTGGGGCGTTACGAATTAAAGTCCTTTTCGCTCTAGGACGCGTATATACGAAGATATGGGCAAAATAAGTTTTTCAGATAAAAATTTCAATTTTTTTTTTAGGTTTTGGGAGGATTATTCAATTTTTTTGGGGGTGGTCATGAATTAAAGTCCTTTTCGCGCTAGGGCGCTTATTTTAGGAGATATGGGCAAAATAAGTTTTTCATATCAAAATTTAAATTTTTTTAGGTTTTGGGTGGATTTGTCAATTTTTTGGGGGTGGTCACGAATTAAAGTCCTTTTCGCCCTAGGACGTATATTTAAGGAGATATGGGCAAAATAACTTTTTCATATAAAAATTGCAATTTTTTTAGGTTTTGAGCGGATTATTAAAATTTTTGGGGTGTTACGAATTAAAGTCCTTTTCGCTCTAGGACGCGTATATACGAAGATATGGGCAAAATAAGTTTTTTCAGATAAAAATTTCAATTTTTTTAGGTTTTGGGAGGATTATTCAATTTTTTTGGGGGTGGTCATGAATTAAAGTCCTTTTCGCTCTAGGACGCATATTTAAGGAGATATGGGCAAAATAACTTTTTCATATAAAAGTTGCAATTTTTTTAGGTTTTGAGTGGATTATTAAATTTTTTGGGGTGTTACGAATTAAAGTCCTTTTCGCGCTAGGGCGCTTAGTTTAGGAGATATGGGCAAAATAAGTTTTTCATATCAAAATTTAATTTTTTTAGGTTTTGGGTGGATTTGTCAATTTTTTGGGGGTGGTCACGAATTAAAGTCCATTTCGCCCTAGGACGCATATTTAAGGAGATATGGGCAAAATAACTTTTTCATATAAAAGTTGCAATTTTTTTAGGTTTTGAGTGGATTATTAAATTTTTTGGGGTGTTACGAATTAAAGTCCTTTTCGCTCTAGGACGCGTATATACGAAGATATGGGCAAAATAAGTTTTTTCAGATAAAAATTTCAATTTTTTTAGGTTTTGGGAGGATTATTCAATTTTTTTGGGGGTGGTCATGAATTAAAGTCCTTTTCGCTCTAGGGCGCTTAGTTTAGGAGATATGGGCAAAAAAAGTTTTTCATATCAAAATTGAAATTTTTTTAGGTTTTGGGTGGATTTGTCAATTTTTTGGGGGTGGTCACGAATTAAAGTCCTTTTCGCCCTAGGACGTATATTTAAGGAGATATGGGCAAAATAACTTTTTCATATAAAAATTGCAATTTTTTTAGGTTTTGAGCGGATTATTAAATTCTTTTGGGGTGTTACGAATTAAAGTCCTTTTCGCTCTAGGACGCGTATATACGAAGATATGGGCAAAATAAGTTTTTCAGATAAAAATTTCAATTTGTTTAGGTTTTGGGAGGATTATTAAATTTTTTTGGGGGTGGTCATGAATTAAAGTCCTTTTCGCGCTAGGGCGCTTAGTTTAGGAGATATGGGCAAAATAAGTTTTTCATATCAAAATTTAAATTTTTTTAGGTTTTGGGTGGATTTGTCAATTTTTTGGGGGTGGTCACGAATTAAAGTCCATTTCGCCCTAGGACGCATATTTAAGGAGATATGGGAAAAATAACTTTTTCATATAAAAATTTCAATTTTTTTAGGTTTTGGGAGGATTATTCAATTTTTTTGGGGGTGGTCATGAATTAAAGTCCTTTTCGCGCTGGGGCGCTTAGTTTAGGAGATATGGGCAAAATAAGTTTTTCATATCAAAATTAAAATTTTTTTAGGTTTTGGGTGGATTTGTCAATTTTTTGGGGGTGGTCACGAATTAAAGTCCTTTTCGCCCTAGGACGTATATTTAAGGAGATATGGGCAAAATAACTTTTTCATATAAAAATTGCAATTTTTTTAGGTTTTGAGCGGATTATTAATTTTTTTGGGGCGTTACGAATTAAAGTCCTTTTCGCTCTAGGACGCGTATATACGAAGATATGGGCAAAATAAGTTTTTCAGATAAAAATTTCAATTTTTTTTTTAGGTTTTGGGAGGATTATTCAATTTTTTTGGGGGTGGTCATGAATTAAAGTCCTTTTCGCGCTAGGGCGCTTATTTTAGGAGATATGGGCAAAATAAGTTTTTCATATCAAAATTTAAATTTTTTTAGGTTTTGGGTGGATTTGTCAATTTTTTGGGGGTGGTCACGAATTAAAGTCCTTTTCGCCCTAGGACGTATATTTAAGGAGATATGGGCAAAATAACTTTTTCATATAAAAATTGCAATTTTTTTAGGTTTTGAGTGGATTATTAAATTGTTTGGGGTGTTACGAATTAAAGTCCTTTTCGCTCTAGGACGCGTATATACGAAGATATGGGCAAAATAAGTTTTTCAGATACAAATTTCAATTTTTTTAGGTTTTGGGAGGATTATTGAATTTTTTGGGGGTGGTCATGAATTAAAGTCCTTTTCGCGCTAGGGCGCTTAGTTAAGGAGATATAGGCAAAATAAGTTTTTCATACCAAAATTTAAATTTTGTTAGGTTTTGGGTGGATTTGTCAATTTTTTGGGGGTGGTCACGAATTAAAGTCCTTTTCACCCTAGGACGTATATTTAAGGAGATATGGGAAAAATAACTTTTTCATATAAAAATTTCAATTTTTTTAGGTTTTGGGAGGATTATTCAATTTTTTTGGGGGTGGTCATGAATTAAAGTCCTTTTCGCGCTGGGGCGCTTAGTTTAGGAGATATGGGCAAAATAAGTTTTTCATATCAAAATTAAAATTTTTTTAGGTTTTGGGTGGATTTGTCAATTTTTTGGGGGTGGTCACGAATTAAAGTCCTTTTCGCCCTAGGACGTATATTTAAGGAGATATGGGCAAAATAACTTTTTCATATAAAAATTACAATTTTTTTAGGTTTTGAGCGGATTATTAATTTTTTTGGGGCGTTACGAATTAAAGTCCTTTTCGCTCTAGGACGCGTATATACGAAGATATGGGCAAAATAAGTTTTTCAGATAAAAATTTCAATTTTTTTTTTAGGTTTTGGGAGGATTATTCAATTTTTTTGGGGGTGGTCATGAATTAAAGTCCTTTTCGCGCTAGGGCGCTTATTTTAGGAGATATGGGCAAAATAAGTTTTTCATATCAAAATTTAAATTTTTTTAGGTTTTGGGTGGATTTGTCAATTTTTTGGGGGTGGTCACGAATTAAAGTCCTTTTCGCCCTAGGACGTATATTTAAGGAGATATGGGCAAAATAACTTTTTCATATAAAAATTGCAATTTTTTTAGGTTTTGAGCGGATTATTAAAATTTTTGGGGTGTTACGAATTAAAGTCCTTTTCGCTCTAGGACGCGTATATACGAAGATATGGGCAAAATAAGTTTTTTCAGATAAAAATTTCAATTTTTTTAGGTTTTGGGAGGATTATTCAATTTTTTTGGGGGTGGTCATGAATTAAAGTCCTTTTCGCTCTAGGACGCATATTTAAGGAGATATGGGCAAAATAACTTTTTCATATAAAAGTTGCAATTTTTTTAGGTTTTGAGTGGATTATTAAATTTTTTGGGGTGTTACGAATTAAAGTCCTTTTCGCGCTAGGGCGCTTAGTTTAGGAGATATGGGCAAAATAAGTTTTTCATATCAAAATTTAATTTTTTTAGGTTTTGGGTGGATTTGTCAATTTTTTGGGGGTGGTCACGAATTAAAGTCCATTTCGCCCTAGGACGCATATTTAAGGAGATATGGGCAAAATAACTTTTTCATATAAAAGTTGCAATTTTTTTAGGTTTTGAGTGGATTATTAAATTTTTTGGGGTGTTACGAATTAAAGTCCTTTTCGCTCTAGGACGCGTATATACGAAGATATGGGCAAAATAAGTTTTTTCAGATAAAAATTTCAATTTTTTTAGGTTTTGGGAGGATTATTCAATTTTTTTGGGGGTGGTCATGAATTAAAGTCCTTTTCGCTCTAGGGCGCTTAGTTTAGGAGATATGGGCAAAAAAAGTTTTTCATATCAAAATTGAAATTTTTTTAGGTTTTGGGTGGATTTGTCAATTTTTTGGGGGTGGTCACGAATTAAAGTCCTTTTCGCCCTAGGACGTATATTTAAGGAGATATGGGCAAAATAACTTTTTCATATAAAAATTGCAATTTTTTTAGGTTTTGAGCGGATTATTAAATTCTTTTGGGGTGTTACGAATTAAAGTCCTTTTCGCTCTAGGACGCGTATATACGAAGATATGGGCAAAATAAGTTTTTCAGATAAAAATTTCAATTTGTTTAGGTTTTGGGAGGATTATTAAATTTTTTTGGGGGTGGTCATGAATTAAAGTCCTTTTCGCGCTAGGGCGCTTAGTTTAGGAGATATGGGCAAAATAAGTTTTTCATATCAAAATTTAAATTTTTTTAGGTTTTGGGTGGATTTGTCAATTTTTTGGGGGTGGTCACGAATTAAAGTCCATTTCGCCCTAGGACGCATATTTAAGGAGATATGGGAAAAATAACTTTTTCATATAAAAATTTCAATTTTTTTAGGTTTTGGGAGGATTATTCAATTTTTTTGGGGGTGGTCATGAATTAAAGTCCTTTTCGCGCTGGGGCGCTTAGTTTAGGAGATATGGGCAAAATAAGTTTTTCATATCAAAATTAAAATTTTTTTAGGTTTTGGGTGGATTTGTCAATTTTTTGGGGGTGGTCACGAATTAAAGTCCTTTTCGCCCTAGGACGTATATTTAAGGAGATATGGGCAAAATAACTTTTTCATATAAAAATTGCAATTTTTTTAGGTTTTGAGCGGATTATTAATTTTTTTGGGGTGTTACGAATTAAAGTCCTTTTCGCTCTAGGACGCGTATATACGAAGATATGGGCAAAATAAGTTTTTCAGATACAAATTTAAATTTTTTTAGGTTTTGGGAGGATTATTGAATTTTTTGGGGGTGGTCATGAATTAAAGTCCTTTTCGCGCTAGGGCGCTTAGTTAAGGAGATATAGGCAAAATAAGTTTTTCATACCAAAATTTAAATTTTTTTAGGTTTTGGGTGGATTTGTCAATTTTTTGGGGGTGGTCACGAATTAAAGTCCTTTTCACCCTAGGACGTATATTTAAGGAGATATGGGAAAAATAACTTTTTCATATAAAAATTTCAATTTTTTTTTGTTTTGGGAGGATTATTCAATTTTTTTGGGGGTGGTCATGAATTAAAGTCCTTTTCACGCTGGGGCGCTTAGTTTAGGAGATATGGGCAAAATAAGTTTTTCATATCAAAATTAAAATTTTTTTAGGTTTTGGGTGGATTTTGTCAATTTTTTGGGGGTGGTCACGAATTAAAGTCCTTTTCGCCCTAGGACGTATATTTAAGGAGATATGGGCAAAATAACTTTTTCATATAAAAATTGCAATTTTTTAGGTTTTGAGTGGATTATTAATTTTTTTGGGGTGTTACGAATTAAAGTCCTTTTCGCTCTAGGACGCGTATATACGAAGATATGGGCAAAATAAGTTTTTCAGATAAAAATTTCAATTTTTTTTAGGTTTTGGGAGGATTATTCAATTTTTATGGGGGTGGTCATGGATTAAAGTCCTTTTCGCGCTAGGGCGCTTATTTTAGGAGATATGGGCAAAATAAGTTTTTCATATCAAAATTTAAATTTTTTTAGGTTTTGGGTGGATTTGTCAATTTTTTGGGGGTGGTCACGAATTAAAGTCCTTTTCGCCCTAGGACGTATATTTAAGGAGATATGGGCAAAATAACTTTTTCATATAAAAATTGCAATTTTTTTAGGTTTTGAGCGGATTATTAAAATTTTTGGGGTGTTACGAATTAAAGTCCTTTTCGCTCTAGGACGCGTATGTGAAGATATGGGAAAAATAAGTTTTTCAGATAAAAATTTCAATTTTTTTAGGTTTTGGGAGGATTATTGAATTTTTTTGGGGGTGGTCATGAATTAAAGTCCTTTTTCGCGCTAGGGCGCTTAGTTTAGGAGATATGGGCAAAATAAGTTTTTCATATCAAAATTTAATTTTTTTAGGTTTTGGGTGGATTTGTCAATTTTTTGGGTGTGGTCACGATTAAAGTCCATTTCGCCCTAGGACGCATATTTAAGGAGATATGGGCAAAATAACTGTTTCATATAAAAATTGTAATTTTTTTAGGTTTTGAGTGGATTATTAAATTTTTTGGGTTGTTACGAATTAAAGTCCTTTTCGCTCTAGGACGCGTATATACGAAGATATGGGCAAAATAAGTTTTTCAGATACAAATTTCAATTTTTTTAGGTTTTGGGAGGATTATTGAATTTTTTTGGGGGTGGTCATGAATTAAAGTCCTTTTCGCGCTAGGGCGCTTAGTTAAGGAGATATAGGCAAAATAAGTTTTTCATACCAAAATTTAAATTTTTTTAGGTTTTGGGTGGATTTGTCAATTTTTTGGGGGTGGTCACGAATTAAAGTCCTTTTCACCCTAGGACGTATATTTAAGGAGATATGGGAAAAATAACTTTTTCATATAAAAATTTCAATTTTTTTAGGTTTTGGGAGGATTATTCAATTTTTTTGGGGGTGGTCATGAATTAAAGTCCTTTTCGCGCTGGGGCGCTTAGTTTAGGAGATATGGGCAAAATAAGTTTTTCATATCAAAATTAAAATTTTTTTAGGTTTTGGGTGGATTTGTCAATTTTTTGGGGGTGGTCACGAATTAAAGTCCTTTTCGCCCTAGGACGTATATTTAAGGAGATATGGGCAAAATAACTTTTTCATATAAAAATTGCAATTTTTTTAGGTTTTGAGCGGATTATTAATTTTTTTGGGGTGTTACGAATTAAAGTCCTTTTCGCTCTAGGACGCGTATATACGAAGATATGGGCAAAATAAGTTTTTCAGATAAAAATTTCATTTTTTTTTAGGTTTTGGGAGGATTATTCAATTTTTTTGGGGGTGGTCATGAATTAAAGTCCTTTTCGCGCTAGGGCGCTTATTTTAGGAGATATGGGCAAAATAAGTTTTTCATATCAAAATTTAAATTTTTTTAGGTTTTGGGTGGATTTGTCAATTTTTTGGGGGTGGTCACGAATTAAAGTCCTTTTCGCCCTAGGACGTATATTTAAGGAGATATGGGCAAAATAACTTTTTCATATAAAAATTGCAATTTTTTTAGGTTTTGAGCGGATTATTAAAATTTTTGGGGTATTACGAATTAAAGTCCTTTTCGCTCTAGGACGCGTATATACGAAGATATGGGCAAAATAAGTTTTTCAGATAAAAATTTCAATTTTTTTGGGTTTTGGGAGGATTATTGAATTTTTTTGGGGGTGGTCATGAATTAAAGTCCTTTTCGCGCTAGGGCGCTTAGTTTAGGAGATATGGGCAAAATAAGTTTTTCATATCAAAATTTAATTTTTTTAGGTTTTGGGTGGATTTGTCAATTTTTTGGGGGTGGTCACGAATTAAAGTCCATTTCGCCCTAGGACGCATATTTAAGGAGATATGGGCAAAATAACTTTTTCATATAAAAATTGTAATTTTTTTAGGTTTTGAGTGGATTATTAAATTTTTTGGGGTGTTACGAATTAAAGTCCTTTTCGCTCTAGGACGCGTATATACGAAGATATGGGCAAAATAAGTTTTTCAGATACAAATTTCAATTTTTTTAGGTTTTGGGAGGATTATTGAATTTTTTTGGGGGTGGTCATGAATTAAAGTCCTTTTCGCGCTAGGACGCTTAGTTTAGGAGATATGGGCAAAATAAGTTTTTCATATCAAAATTTAAATTTTTTTAGGTTTTGGGTGGATTTGTCAATTTTTTGGGGGTGGTCACGAATTAAAGTCCTTTTCGCCCTAGGACGTATATTTAAGGAGATATGGGCAAAATAATTTTTTCATATAAAAATTGCAATTTTTTAGGTTTTGAGCGGATTATTAATTTTTTTGGGGTGTTACGAATTAAAGTCCTTTTCGCTCTAGGACGCGTATATACGAAGATATGGGCAAAATAAGTTTTTCAGATAAAAATTTCATTTTTTTTAGGTTTTGGGAGGATTATTGAATTTTTTGGGGGTGGTCATGAATTAAAGTCCTTTTCGCGCTTAGTTTAGGAGATATGGGCAAAATAAGTTTTTCATATCAAAATTTAATTTTTTTAGGTTTTGGGTGGATTTGTCAATTTTTTGGGGGTGGTCACGAATTAAAGTCCATTTCGCCCTAGGACGCATATTTAAGGAGATATGGGCAAAATAACTTTTTCATATAAAAATTGTAATTTTTTTAGGTTTTGAGTGGATTATTAAATTTTTTGGGGTGTTACGAATTAAAGTCCTTTTCGCTCTAGGACGCGTATATACGAAGATATGGGCAAAATAAGTTTTTCAGATAAAAATTTCAATTTTTTTAAGTTTTGGGAGGATTATTCAATTTTTTTTGGGGGTGGTAATGAATTAAAGTCCTTTTCGCGCTAGGGCGCTTATTTTACGAGATATGGGCAAAATAAGTTTTTCATATCAAAATTTAAATTTTTTAGGTTTTGGGTGGATTTTACAATTTTTGGGGGTGGTCACGAATTAAAGTCCATTTCGCCCTAGGACGCATATTTAAGGAGATATGGGCAAAATAACTTTTTCATATAAAAATTGCAATTTTTTTAGGTTTTGAGTGGATTATTAAATTTTTTGGTGTGTTACGAATTAAAGTCCTCTTCGCTCTAGGACGCGTATATACGAAGATATGGGCAAAATAAGTTTTTCAGATAAAAATTTCTTTTTTTTAGGTTTTGGGAGGATTATTGAATTATTTTGGGGGTGGTCATGAATTAAAGTTCTTTTCGTGCTAGGGCTCTTAGTTTAGGAGATATGGGCAAAATAAGTTTTTCATATCAAAATTTAAATTTTTTTAGGTTTTGGGTGGATTTGTCAATTTTTTGGGGGTGGTCACGAATTAAAGTCCTTTTCGCCCTAGGACGTATATTTAAGGAGATATGGGCAAAATAACTTTTTCATATAAAAATTGCAATTTTTTTAGGTTTTGAGCGGATTATTAATAGGTTTTGGGTGGATTTGTCAATTTTTTGGGGGTGGTCACGAATTAAAGTCCTTTTCACCCTAGGACGTATATTTAAGGAGATATGGGAAAAATAACTTTTTCATATAAAAATTTCATTTTTTTAGGTTTTGGGAGGAGTATTCAATTTTTTTGGGGATGGTCATGAATTAAAGTCCTTTTCGCGCTAGGGCGCTTAGTTTAGGAGATATGGACAAAATAAGTTTTTCATATCAAAATTTAAATTTTTTTTTAGGTGTTGGATGGATTTGTCAATTTTTTGGGGTGGTCACGAAGTAAAGTCCATTTCGCCCTAGGACGCATATTTAAGGAGATATGGGCAAAATAACTTTTTCATATAAAAATTGCAATTTTTTTAGGTTTTGAGTGGATTATTAATTTTTTTGGGGTGTTACGAATTAAAGTCCTTTTCGCTCTAGGACGCGTATATACGAAGATATGGGCAAAATAAGTTTTTCAGATAAAAATTTCAATTTTTTTAGGTTTTGGGAGGATTATTCAATTTTTATTGGGGGTGGTCATGAATTAAAGTCCTTTTCGCGCTAGGGCGCTTATTTTACGAGATATGGGCAAAATAAGTTTTTCATATCAAAATTTAAATTTTTTAGGTTTTTGGTGGATTTGTCAATTTTTGGGGGTGGTCACGAATTAAAGTCCATTTCGCCCTAGGACGCATATTTAAGGAGATATGGGCAAAATAACTTTTTCATATAAAAATTGCAATTTTTTTAGGTTTTGAGTGGATTATTAAATTTTTTGGGGTGTTACGAATTAAAGTCCTCTTCGCTCTAGGACGCGTATATACGAAGATATGGGCAAAATGAGTTTTTCAGATAAAAATTTCTTTTTTTTAGGTTTTGGGAGGATTATTGAATTTTTTTGGGGGTGGTCATGAATTAAAGTCCTTTTCGCGCTAGGGCTCTTAGTTTAGGAGATATGGGCAAAATAAAATTATTCAATTTTTTTGGGGGTGGTCATGAATTAAAGTCCTTTTCGCGCTGGGGCGCTTAGTTTAGGAGATATGGGCAAAATAAGTTTTTCATATCAAAATTAAAATTTTTTTAGGTTTTGGGTGGATTTGTCAATTTTTTGGGGGTGGTCACGAATTAAAGTCCTTTTCGCCCTAGGACGTATATTTAAGGAGATATGGGCAAAATAACTTTTTCATATAAAAATTGCAATTTTTTTAGGTTTTGAGCGGATTATTAATTTTTTTGGGGTGTTACGAATTAAAGTCCTTTTCGCTCTAGGACGCGTATATACGAAGATATGGGCAAAATAAGTTTTTCAGATAAAAATTTCAATTTTTTTTAGGTTTTGGGAGGATTATTAATTTTTTTTTGGGTGTGGTAATGAATTAAAGTCCTTTTCGCGCTAGGGCGCTTATTTTAGGAGATATGGGCAAAATAAGTTTTTCATATCAAAATTTAAATTTTTTTAGGTTTTGGGTGGATTTGTCAATTTTTTGGGGGTGGTCACGAATTAAAGTCCTTTTCGCCCTAGGACGTATATTTAAGGAGATATGGGCAAAATAACTTTTTCATATAAAAATTGCAATTTTTTTAGGTTTTGAGCGGATTATTAAAATTTTTGGGGTGTTACGAATTAAAGTCCTTTTCGCTCTAGGACGCGTATATACGAAGATATGGGCAAAATAAGTTTTTCAGATACAAATTTCGCTCTAGGACGCGTATATACGAAGATATGGGCAAAATAAGTTTTTCAGATAAAAATTTCTTTTTTTTAGGTTTTGGGAGGATTATTGAATTTTTTTGGGGGTGGTCATGAATTAAAGTCCTTTTCGCGCTAGGGCTCTTAGTTTAGGAGATATGGGCAAAATAAGTTTTTCATATCAAAATTTAATTTTTTTTAGGTTTTGGGTGGATTTGTCAATTTCTTGGGGGTGGTCACGAATTAAAGTCCATTTCGCCCTAGGACGCATATTTAAGGAGATATGGGCAAAATAACTTTTTCATATAAAAATTGCAATTTTTTTAGGTTTTGAGTGTATTAATAAATTTTTTAGGGTGTTACGAATTAAAGTCCTTTTCGCTCTAGGACGCGTATATACGAAGATATGGGCAAAATAAGTTTTTCAGATAAAAATTTCATTTTTTTTAGGTTTTGGGAGGATTATAGAATTTTTTTGGGGGTGGTCATGAATTAAAGTCCTTTTCGCGATAGGGCCCTTAGTTTAGGAGATATGGGCAAAATAAGTTTTTCATATCAAAATTTAATTTTTTTTAGGTTTTGGGTGGATTTGTCAATTTTTTGGGGGTGGTCACGAATTAAAGTCCTTTTCACCCTAGGACGTATATTTAAGGAGATATGGGAAAAATAACTTTTTCATATAAAAATTTCATTTTTTTTAGGTTTTGGGAGGATTATTGAATTTTTTTGGGGGTGGTCATGAATTAAAGTCCTTTTCGCGCTAGGGCGCTTAGTTTAGGAGATATGGGCAAAATAAGTTTTTCATATCAAAATTTAATTTTTTTAGGTTTTGGGTGGATTTGTCAATTTTTTGGGGGTGGTCACGAATTAAAGTCCATTTCGCCCTAGGACGCATATTTAAGGAGATATGGGCAAAATAACTTTTTCATATAAAAATTGTAATTTTTTTAGGTTTTGAGTGGATTATTAAATTTTTTGGGGTGTTACGAATTAAAGTCCTTTTCGCTCTAGGACGCGTATATACGAAGATATGGGCACAATAAGATTTTCAGATAAAAATTTCAATTTTTTTAGGTTTTGGGAGGATTATTCAATTTTTTGGGGGTGGTAATAAATTAAAGTCCTTTTCGCGCTAGGGCGCTTAGTTTAGGAGATATGGGCAAAATAAGTTTTTCATATCAAAATTTAAATTTTTTTAGGTTTTGGGTGGATTTGTCAATTTTTTGGGGGTGGTCACGAATTAAAGTCCATTTCGCCCTAGGACGCATATTTAAGGAGATATGGGCAAAATAACTTTTTCATATAAAAATTTCAATTTTTTTAGGTTTTGAGTGGATTATTAAATTTTTTGGGGTGTTACGAATTAAAGTCCTTTTCGCTCTAGGACGAGTATATACGAAGATATGGGCAAAATAAGTTTTCTCAGATAAAAATTTCAATTTTTTTAGGTTTTGGGAGGATTATTGAATTTTTTTGGGTGTGGTCATGAATTAAAGTCCTTTTCGCGCTAGGGCGCTTAGTTTAGGAGATATGGGCAAAATAAGTTTTTCATATCATAATTTAAATTTTTTTAGGTTTTGGGTGGATTTGTCAATTTTTTGGGGGTGGTCACGAATTAAAGTCCATTTCGCCCTAGGACGCATATTTAAGGAGATATGGGCAAAATAACTTTTTCATATAAAAGTTGCAATTTTTTTAGGTTTTGAGTGGATTATTAAATTTTTTGGGGTGTTACGAATTAAAGTCCTTTTCGCTCTAGGACGCGCATATACGAAGATATGGGCAAAATAAGTTTTTTCAGATAAAAATTTCAATTTTTTTAGGTTTTGGGAGGATTATTCAATTTTTTTGGGGGTGGTCATGAATTAAAGTCCTTTTCGCTCTAGGGCGCTTAGTTTAGGAGATATGGGCAAAAAAAGTTTTTCATATCAAAATTGAAATTTTTTTAGGTTTTGGGTGGATTTGTCAATTTTTTGGGGGTGGTCACGAATTAAAGTCCTTTTCGCCCTAGGACGTATATTTAAGGAGATATGGGCAAAATAACTTTTTCATATAAAAATTGCAATTTTTTTAGGTTTTGAGCGGATTATTAAATTCTTTTGGGGTGTTACGAATTAAAGTCCTTTTCGCTCTAGGACGCGTATATACGAAGATATGGGCAAAATAAGTTTTTCAGATAAAAATTTCAATTTGTTTAGGTTTTGGGAGGATTATTAAATTTTTTTGGGGGTGGTCATGAATTAAAGTCCTTTTCGCGCTAGGGCGCTTAGTTTAGGAGATATGGGCAAAATAAGTTTTTCATATCAAAATTTAAATTTTTTTAGGTTTTGGGTGGATTTGTCAATTTTTTGGGGGTGGTCACGAATTAAAGTCCATTTCGCCCTAGGACGCATATTTAAGGAGATATGGGAAAAATAACTTTTTCATATAAAAATTTCAATTTTTTTAGGTTTTGGGAGGATTATTCAATTTTTTTGGGGGTGGTCATGAATTAAAGTCCTTTTCGCGCTGGGGCGCTTAGTTTAGGAGATATGGGCAAAATAAGTTTTTCATATCAAAATTAAAATTTTTTTAGGTTTTGGGTGGATTTGTCAATTTTTTGGGGGTGGTCACGAATTAAAGTCCTTTTCGCCCTAGGACGTATATTTAAGGAGATATGGGCAAAATAACTTTTTCATATAAAAATTGCAATTTTTTTAGGTTTTGAGCGGATTATTAATTTTTTTGGGGTGTTACGAATTAAAGTCCTTTTCGCTCTAGGACGCGTATATACGAAGATATGGGCAAAATAAGTTTTTCAGATACAAATTTCAATTTTTTTAGGTTTTGGGAGGATTATTGAATTTTTTTGGGGGTGGTCATGAATTAAAGTCCTTTTCGCGCTAGGGCGCTTAGCTAAGGAGATATAGGCAAAATAAGTTTTTCATACCAAAATTTAAATTTTTTTAGGTTTTGGGTGGATTTGTCAATTTTTTGGGGGTGGTCACGAATTAAAGTCCTTTTCACCCTAGGACGTATATTTAAGGAGATATGGGAAAAATAACTTTTTCATATAAAAATTTCAATTTTTTTTTGTTTTGGGAGTATTATTCAATTTTTTTGGGGGTGGTCATGAATTAAAGTCCTTTTCGCGCTGGGGCGCTTAGTTTAGGAGATATGGGCAAAATAAGTTTTTCATATCAAAATTAAAATTTTTTTAGGTTTTGGGTGGATTTTGTCAATTTTTTGGGGGTGGTCACGAATTAAAGTCCTTTTCGCCCTAGGACGTATATTTAAGGAGATATGGGCAAAATATCTTTTTCATATAAAAATTGCAATTTTTTAGGTTTTGAGCGGATTATTAATTTTTTTGGGGTGTTACGAATTAAAGTCCTTTTCGCTCTAGGACGCGTATATACGAAGATATGGGCAAAATAAGTTTTTCAGATAAAAATTTCAATTTTTTTTAGGTTTTGGGAGGATTATTCAATTTTTTTGGGGGTGGTCATGAATTAAAGTCCTTTTCGCGCTAGGGCGCTTATTTTAGGAGATATGGGCAAAATAAGTTTTTCATATCAAAATTTAAATTTTTTTAGGTTTTGGGTGGATTTGTCAATTTTTTGGGGGTGGTCACGAATTAAAGTCCATTTCGCCCTAGGACGCATATTTAAGGAGATATGGGCAAAATAACTTTTTCATATAAAAATTGTAATTTTTTTAGGTTTTGAGTGGATTATTAAATTTTTTGGGGTGTTACGAATTAAAGTCCTTTTCGCTCTAGGACGCGTATATACGAAGATATGGGCAAAATAAGTTTTTCAGATACAAATTTCGCTCTAGGACGCGTATATACGAAGATATGGGCAAAATAAGTTTTTCAGATAAAAATTTCTTTTTTTTAGGTTTTGGGAGGATTATTGAATTTTTTTGGGGGTGGTCATGAATTAAAGTCCTTTTCGCGCTAGGGCTCTTAGTTTAGGAGATATGGGCAAAATAAGTTTTTCATATCAAAATTTAATTTTTTTTAGGTTTTGGGTGGATTTGTCAATTTTTTGGGGGTGGTCACGAATTAAAGTCCATTTCGCCCTTAGGACGCATATTTAAGGAGATATGGGCAAAATAACTTTTTCATATAAAAATTGCAATTTTTTTAGGTTTTGAGTGGATTATTAAATTTTTTAGGGTGTTACGAATTAAAGTCCTTTTTGCTCTAGGACGCGTATATAGAAGATATGGGCAAAATAAGTTTTTCAGATAAAAATTTCATTTTTTTTAGGTTTTGGGAGGATTATAGAATTTTTTTGGGGGTGGTCATGAATTAAAGTCCTTTTCGCTTAGGGCGCTTAGTTTAGGAGATATGGGCAAAATAAGTTTTTCATATCAAAATTTAAATTTTTTTAGGTTTTGGGTGGATTTGTCAATTTTTTGGGTGTGGTCACGATTAAAGTCCATTTCGCCCTAGGACGCATATTTAAGGAGATATGGGCAAAATAACTTTTTCATATAAAAATTGTAATTTTTTTAGGTTTTGAGTGGATTATTAAATTTTTTGGGGTGTTACGAATTAAAGTCCTTTTCGCTCTAGGACGCGTATATACGAAGATATGGGCAAAATAAGTTTTTCAGATACAAATTTCAATTTTTTTAGGTTTTGGGAGGATTATTGAATTTTTTTGGGGGTGGTCATGAATTAAAGTCCTTTTCGCGCTAGGGCGCTTAGTTAAGGAGATATAGGCAAAATAAGTTTTTCATACCAAAATTTAAATTTTTTTAGGTTTTGGGTGGATTTGTCAATTTTTTGGGGGTGGTCACGAATTAAAGTCCTTTTCACCCTAGGACGTATATTTAAGGAGATATGGGAAAAATAACTTTTTCATATAAAAATTTCAATTTTTTTAGGTTTTGGGAGGATTATTCAATTTTTTTGGGGGTGGTCATGAATTAAAGTCCTTTTCGCGCTGGGGCGCTTAGTTTAGGAGATATGGGCAAAATAAGTTTTTCATATCAAAATTAAAATTTTTTTAGGTTTTGGGTGGATTTGTCAATTTTTTGGGGGTGGTCACGAATTAAAGTCCTTTTCGCCCTAGGACGTATATTTAAGGAGATATGGGCAAAATAACTTTTTCATATAAAAATTGCAATTTTTTTAGGTTTTGAGCGGATTATTAACTTTTTTGGGGTGTTACGAATTAAAGTCCTTTTCGCTCTAGGACGCGTATATACGAAGATATGGGCAAAATAAGTTTTTCAGATAAAAATTTCAATTTTTTTAGGTTTTGGGAGGATTATTGAATTTTTTTGGGGGTGGTCATGAATTAAAGTCCTTTTCGCGCTAGGGCGCTTAGTTTAGGAGATATGGTCAAAATAAGTTTTTCATATCAAAATTTAATTTTTTTAGGTTTTGGGTGGATTTGTCAATTTTTTGGGGGTGGTCACGAATTAAAGTCCTTTTCGCCCTAGGACGTATATTTAAGGAGATATGGGCAAAATAACTTTTTCATATAAAAATTGCAATTTTTTTAGGTTTTGAGCGGATTATTAAATTCTTTTGGGGTGTTACGAATTAAAGTCCTTTTCGCTCTAGGACGCGTATATACGAAGATATGGGCAAAATAAGTTTTTCAGATAAAAATTTCAATTTGTTTAGGTTTTGGGAGGATTATTAAATTTTTTTGGGGGTGGTCATGAATTAAAGTCCTTTTCGCGCTAGGGCGCTTAGTTTAGGAGATATGGGCAAAATAAGTTTTTCATATCAAAATTTAAATTTTTTTAGGTTTTGGGTGGATTTGTCAATTTTTTGGGGGTGGTCACGAATTAAAGTCCATTTCGCCCTAGGACGCATATTTAAGGAGATATGGGAAAAATAACTTTTTCATATAAAAATTTCAATTTTTTTAGGTTTTGGGAGGATTATTCAATTTTTTTGGGGGTGGTCATGAATTAAAGTCCTTTTCGCGCTGGGGCGCTTAGTTTAGGAGATATGGGCAAAATAAGTTTTTCATATCAAAATTAAAATTTTTTTAGGTTTTGGGTGGATTTGTCAATTTTTTTGGGGTGGTCACGAATTAAAGTCCTTTTCGCCCTAGGACGTATATTTAAGGAGATATGGGCAAAATAACTTTTTCATATAAAAATTGCAATTTTTTTAGGTTTTGAGCGGATTATTAATTTTTTTGGGGTGTTACGAATTAAAGTCCTTTTCGCTCTAGGACGCGTATATACGAAGATATGGGCAAAATAAGTTTTTCAGATACAAATTTCAATTTTTTTAGGTTTTGGGAGGATTATTGAATTTTTTTGGGGGTGGTCATGAATTAAAGTCCTTTTCGCGCTAGGGCGCTTAGCTAAGGAGATATAGGCAAAATAAGTTTTTCATACCAAAATTTAAATTTTTTTAGGTTTTGGGTGGATTTGTCAATTTTTTGGGGGTGGTCACGAATTAAAGTCCTTTTCACCCTAGGACGTATATTTAAGGAGATATGGGAAAAATAACTTTTTCATTTAAAAATTTCAATTTTTTTTTGTTTTGGGAGTATTATTCAATTTTTTTGGGGGTGGTCATGAATTAAAGTCCTTTTCGCGCTGGGGCGCTTAGTTTAGGAGATATGGGCAAAATAAGTTTTTCATATCAAAATTAAAATTTTTTTAGGTTTTGGGTGGATTTTGTCAATTTTTTGGGGGTGGTCACGAATTAAAGTCCTTTTCGCCCTAGGACGTATATTTAAGGAGATATGGGCAAAATATCTTTTTCATATAAAAATTGCAATTTTTTAGGTTTTGAGCGGATTATTAATTTTTTTGGGGTGTTACGAATTAAAGTCCTTTTCGCTCTAGGACGCGTATATACGAAGATATGGGCAAAATAAGTTTTTCAGATAAAAATTTCAATTTTTTTTAGGTTTTGGGAGGATTATTCAATTTTTTTGGGGGTGGTCATGAATTAAAGTCCTTTTCGCGCTAGGGCGCTTATTTTAGGAGATATGGGCAAAATAAGTTTTTCATATCAAAATTTAAATTTTTTTAGGTTTTGGGTGGATTTGTCAATTTTTTGGGGGTGGTCACGAATTAAAGTCCATTTCGCCCTAGGACGCATATTTAAGGAGATATGGGCAAAATAACTTTTTCATATAAAAATTGTAATTTTTTTAGGTTTTGAGTGGATTATTAAATTTTTTGGGGTGTTACGAATTAAAGTCCTTTTCGCTCTAGGACGCGTATATACGAAGATATGGGCAAAATAAGTTTTTCAGATACAAATTTCGCTCTAGGACGCGTATATACGAAGATATGGGCAAAATAAGTTTTTCAGATAAAAATTTCTTTTTTTTAGGTTTTGGGAGGATTATTGAATTTTTTTGGGGGTGGTCATGAATTAAAGTCCTTTTCGCGCTAGGGCTCTTAGTTTAGGAGATATGGGCAAAATAAGTTTTTCATATCAAAATTTAATTTTTTTTAGGTTTTGGGTGGATTTGTCAATTTTTTGGGGGTGGTCACGAATTAAAGTCCATTTCGCCCTTAGGACGCATATTTAAGGAGATATGGGCAAAATAACTTTTTCATATAAAAATTGCAATTTTTTTAGGTTTTGAGTGGATTATTAAATTTTTTAGGGTGTTACGAATTAAAGTCCTTTTCGCTCTAGGACGCGTATATAGAAGATATGGGCAAAATAAGTTTTTCAGATAAAAATTTCATTTTTTTTAGGTTTTGGGAGGATTATAGAATTTTTTTGGGGGTGGTCATGAATTAAAGTCCTTTTCGCTTAGGGCGCTTAGTTTAGGAGATATGGGCAAAATAAGTTTTTCATATCAAAATTTAAATTTTTTTAGGTTTTGGGTGGATTTGTCAATTTTTTGGGTGTGGTCACGATTAAAGTCCATTTCGCCCTAGGACGCATATTTAAGGAGATATGGGCAAAATAACTTTTTCATATAAAAATTGTAATTTTTTTAGGTTTTGAGTGGATTATTAAATTTTTTGGGGTGTTACGAATTAAAGTCCTTTTCGCTCTAGGACGCGTATATACGAAGATATGGGCAAAATAAGTTTTTCAGATACAAATTTCAATTTTTTTAGGTTTTGGGAGGATTATTGAATTTTTTTGGGGGTGGTCATGAATTAAAGTCCTTTTCGCGCTAGGGCGCTTAGTTAAGGAGATATAGGCAAAATAAGTTTTTCATACCAAAATTTAAATTTTTTTAGGTTTTGGGTGGATTTGTCAATTTTTTGGGGGTGGTCACGAATTAAAGTCCTTTTCACCCTAGGACGTATATTTAAGGAGATATGGGAAAAATAACTTTTTCATATAAAAATTTCAATTTTTTTAGGTTTTGGGAGGATTATTCAATTTTTTTGGGGGTGGTCATGAATTAAAGTCCTTTTCGCGCTGGGGCGCTTAGTTTAGGAGATATGGGCAAAATAAGTTTTTCATATCAAAATTAAAATTTTTTTAGGTTTTGGGTGGATTTGTCAATTTTTTGGGGGTGGTCACGAATTAAAGTCCTTTTCGCCCTAGGACGTATATTTAAGGAGATATGGGCAAAATAACTTTTTCATATAAAAATTGCAATTTTTTTAGGTTTTGAGCGGATTATTAACTTTTTTGGGGTGTTACGAATTAAAGTCCTTTTCGCTCTAGGACGCGTATATACGAAGATATGGGCAAAATAAGTTTTTCAGATAAAAATTTCAATTTTTTTAGGTTTTGGGAGGATTATTGAATTTTTTTGGGGGTGGTCATGAATTAAAGTCCTTTTCGCGCTAGGGCGCTTAGTTTAGGAGATATGGTCAAAATAAGTTTTTCATATCAAAATTTAATTTTTTTAGGTTTTGGGTGGATTTGTCAATTTTTTGGGGGTGGTCACGAATTAAAGTCCATTTCGCCCTAGGACGCATATTTAAGGAGATATGGGCAAAATAACTTTTTCATATAAAAATTGTAATTTTTTTAGGTTTTGAGTGGATTATTAAATTTTTTGGGGTGTTACGAATTAAAGTCCTTTTCGCTCTAGGACGCGTATATACGAAGATATGGGCAAAATAAGTTTTTCAGATACAAATTTCGCTCTAGGACGCGTATATACGAAGATATGGGCAAAATAAGTTTTTCAGATAAAAATTTCTTTTTTTTAGGTTTTGGGAGGATTATTGAATTTTTTTGGGGGTGGTCATGAATTAAAGTCCTTTTCGCGCTAGGGCTCTTAGTTTAGGAGATATGGGCAAAATAAGTTTTTCATATCAAAATTTAATTTTTTTTAGGTTTTGGGTGGATTTGTCAATTTTTTGGGGGTGGTCACGAATTAAAGTCCATTTCGCCCTAGGACGCATATTTAAGGAGATATGGGCAAAATAACTTTTTCATATAAAAATTGCAATTTTTTTAGGTTTTGAGTGGATTATTAAATTTTTTAGGGTGTTACGAATTAAAGTCCTTTTCGCTCTAGGACGCGTATATACGAAGATATGGGCAAAATAAGTTTTTCAGATAAAAATTTCAATTTTTTTAGGTTTTGGGAGGATTATTGAATTTTTTTGGGGGTGGTCATGAATTAAAGTCCTTTTCGCGCTAGGGCGCTTAGTTTAGGAGATATGGGCAAAATAAGTTTTTCATATCAAAATTTAAATTTTTTTAGGTTTTGGGTGGATTTGTCAATTTTTTGGGTGTGGTCACGAATTAAAGTCCATTTCGCCCTAGGACGCATATTTAAGGAGATATGGGCAAAATAACTTTTTCATATAAAAATTGCAATTTTTTTAGGTTTTGAGCGGATTATTAAAATTTTTGGGGTGTTACGAATTAAAGTCCTTTTCGCTCTAGGACGCGTATATACGAAGATATGGGCAAAATAAGCTTTTCAGATAAAAATTTAAATTTTTTTAGGTTTTGGGAGGATTATTGAATTTTTTTGGGGGTGGTCATGAATTAAAGTCCTTTTCGCGCTAGGGCGCTTAGTTTAGGAGATATGGGCAAAATAAGTTTTTCATATCAAAATTTAATTTTTTTAGGTTTTGGGTGGATTTGTCAATTTTTTGGGGGTGGTCACGAATTAAAGTCCATTTCGCCCTAGGACGCATATTTAAGGAGATATGGGCAAAATAACTTTTTCATATAAAAATTGTAATTTTTTTAGGTTTTGAGTGGATTATTAAATTTTTTGGGGTGTTACGAATTAAAGTCCTTTTCGCTCTAGGACGCGTATATACGAAGATATGGGCAAAATAAGTTTTTCAGATACAAATTTCGCTCTAGGACGCGTATATACGAAGATATGGGCAAAATAAGTTTTTCAGATAAAAATTTCTTTTTTTTAGGTTTTGGGAGGATTATTGAATTTTTTTGGGGGTGGTCATGAATTAAAGTCCTTTTCGCGCTAGGGCTCTTAGTTTAGGAGATATGGGCAAAATAAGTTTTTCATATCAAAATTTAATTTTTTTTAGGTTTTGGGTGGATTTGTCAATTTTTTGGGGGTGGTCACGAATTAAAGTCCATTTCGCCCTAGGACGCATATTTAAGGAGATATGGGCAAAATAACTTTTGAATATAAAAATTGCAATTTTTTTAGGTTTTGAGTGTATTATTAAATTTTTTAGGGTGTTACGAATTAAAGTCCTTTTCGCTCTAGGACGCGTATATACGAAGATATGGGCAAAATAAGTTTTTCAGATAAAAATTTCATTTTTTTAGGTTTTGGGAGGATTATAGAATTTTTTTGGGGGTGGTCATGAATTAAAGTCCTTTTCGCTCTAGGGCGCTTAGTTTAAGAGATATGGGCAAAATAAGTTTTTCATATCAAAATTTAAATTTTTTTAGGTTTTGGGTGGATTTGTCAATTTTTTGGGTGTGGTCACGAATTAAAGTCCATTTCGCCCTAGGACGCATATTTAAGGAGATATGGGCAAAATAACTTTTTCATATAAAAATTGTAATTTTTTAGGTTTTGAGTGGATTTGTCAATTTTTTGGGGGTGGTCACGAATTAAAGTCCTTTTCACCCTAGGACGTATATTTAAGGAGATATGGGAAAAATAACTTTTTCATATAAAAATTTCATTTTTTTAGGTTTTGGGAGGATTATTGAATTTTTTGGGGGGTGGTCATGAATTAAAGTCCTTTTCGCGCTAGGGCGCTTAGTTTAGGAGATATGGGCAAAATAAGTTTTTCATATCAAAATTTAATTTTTTTAGGTTTTGGGTGGATTTGTCAATTTTTTTGGTGTGGTCACGAATTAAAGTCCATTTCGCCCTAGGACGCATATTTAAGGAGATATGGGCAAAATAACTTTTTCATATAAAAATTGTAATTTTTTAGGTTTTGAGTGGATTATTAATTTTTTTGGGGTGTTACGAATTAAAGTCCTTTTCGCTCTAGGACGCGTATATACGAAGATATGGGCAAAATAAGTTTTTCAGATACAAATTTCAATTTTTTTAGGTTTTGGGAGGATTATTGAATTTTTTGGGGGTGGTCATGAATTAAAGTCCTTTTCGCGCTAGGGCGCTTAGTTTAGGAGATATGGGCAAAATAAGTTTTTCATATCAAAATTTAATTTTTTTAGGTTTTGGGTGGATTTGTCAATTTTTTGGGGGTGGTCACGAATTAAAGTCCATTTCGCCCTAGGACGCATATTTAAGGAGATATGGGCAAAATAACTTTTTCATATAAAAATTGTAATTTTTTTAGGTTTTGAGTGGATTATTAAATTTTTTGGGGTGTTACGAATTAAAGTCCTTTTCGCTCTAGGACGTGTATATACGAAGATATGGGCAAAGTAAGTTTTTCAGATAAAAATTTCAATTTTTTTAAGTTTTGGGAGGATTATTCAATTTTTTTGGGGGGTGGTAATGAATTAAAGTCCTTTTCGCGCTAGGGCGCTTATTTTACGAGATATGGGCAAAATAAGTTTTTCATATCAAAATTTAAATTTTGTAGGTTTTGGGTGGATTTTACAATTTTTGGGGGTGGTCACGAATTAAAGTCCATTTCGCCCTAGGACGCATATTTAAGGAGATATGGGCAAAATAACTTTTTCATATAAAAATTGCAATTTTTTTAGGTTTTGAGTGGATTATTAAATTTTTGGGTGTTACGAATTAAAGTCCTCTTCGCTCTAGGACGCGTATATACGAAGATATGGGCAAAATAAGTTTTTCAGATAAAAATTTCTTTTTTTTAGGTTTTGGGAGGATTATTGAATTTTTTTGGGGGTGGTCATGAATTAAAGTTCTTTTCGTGCTAGGGCTCTTAGTTTAGGAGATATGGGCAAAATAAGTTTTTCATATCAAAATTTAAATTTTTTAGGTTTTGGGTGGATTTGTCAATTTTTTGGGGGTGGTCACGAATTAAAGTCCTTTTCGCCCTAGGACGTATATTTAAGGAGATATGGGCAAAATAACTTTTTCATATAAAAATTGCAATTTTTTTAGGTTTTGAGCGGATTATTAATTTTTTTGGGGTGTTGCGAATTAAAGTCCTTTTCGCTATAGGACGCGTATATACGAAGATATGGGCAAAATAAGTTTTTCAGATAAAAATTTCAATTTTTTTAGGTTTTGGGAGGATTATTGAATTTTTTTGGGGGTGGTCATGAATTAAAGTCCTTTTCGCGCTAGGGCGCTTAGTTTAGGAGATATGGGCAAAATAAGTTTTTCATATCAAAATTTAATTTTTTTAGGGTTTGGGTGGATTTGTCAATTTTTTGGGGGTGGTCACGAATTAAAGTCCATTTCGCCCTAGGACGCATATTTAAGGAGATATGGGCAAAATAACTTTTTCATATAAAAATTGTAATTTTTTTAGGTTTTGAGTGGATTATTAAATTTTTTGGGGTGTTACGAATTAAAGTCCTTTTCGCTCTAGGACGCGTATATACGAAGATATGGGCAAAATAAGTTTTTCAGATAAAAATTTCAATTTTTTTAAGTTTTGGGAGGATTATTCAATTTTTTTTGGGGGTGGTAATGAATTAAAGTCCTTTTCGCGCTAGGGCGCTTATTTTACGAGATATGGGCAAAATAAGTTTTTCATATCAAAATTTAAATTTTTTTAGGTTTTGGGTGGATTTGTCAATTTTTTGGGGGTGGTCACGAATTAAAGTCCTTTTCGCCCTAGGACGTATATTTAAGGAGATATGGGCAAAATAACTTTTTCATATAAAAATTGCAATTTTTTAGGTTTTGAGTGGATTATTAAATTTTTTGGGGTGTTACGAATTAAAGTCCTTTTCGCTCTAGGACGCGTATATACGAAGATATGGGCAAAATAAGTTTTTCAGATAAAAATTTCAATTTTTTTAAGTTTTGGGAGGATTGTTTAATTTTTTTTTTGGGGTGGTAATGAATTAAAGTCCTTTTCGCGCTAGGGCGCTTATTTTACGAGATATGGGCAAAATAAGTTTTTCATATCAAAATTTAATTTTTTTAGGTTTTGGGTGGATTTTACAATTTTTGGGGGTGGTCACGAATTAAAGTCCATTTCGCCCTAGGACGCATATTTAAGGAGATATGGGCAAAATAACTTTTTCATATAAAAATTGCAATTTTTTTAGGTTTTGAGTGGATTATTAAATTTTTTGGTGTGTTACGAATAAAAGTCCTCTTCGCTCTAGGACGCGTATATACGAAGATATGGGCAAAATAAGTTTTTCAGATAAAAATTTCTTTTTTTTAGGTTTTGGGAGGATTATTGAATTTTTTTGGGGGTGGTCATGAATTAAAGTTCTTTTCGTGCTAGGGCTCTTAGTTTAGGAGATATGGGCAAAATAAGTTTTTCATATCAAAATTTAAATTTTTTTAGGTTTTGGGTGGATTTGTCAATTTTTTGGGGGTGGTCACGAATTAAAGTCCTTTTCGCCCTAGGACGTATATTTAAGGAGATATGGGCAAAATAACTTTTTCATATAAAAATTGCAATTTTTTTAGGTTTTGAGCGGATTATTAATAGGTTTTGGGTGGATTTGTCAATTTTTTGGGGGTGGTCACGAATTAAAGTCCTTTTCACCCTAGGACGTATATTTAAGGAGATATGGGAAAAATAACTTTTTCATATAAAAATTTCATTTTTTTAGGTTTTGGGAGGAGTATTCAATTTTTTTGGGGATGGTCATGAATTAAAGTCCTTTTCGCGCTAGGGCGCTTAGTTTAGGAGATATGGACAAAATAAGTTTTTCATATCAAAATTTAAATTTTTTTTTAGGTGTTGGATGGATTTGTCAATTTTTTGGGGTGGTCACGAAGTAAAGTCCATTTCGCCCTAGGACGCATATTTAAGGAGCTATGGGCAAAATAACTTTTTCATATAAAAATTGCAATTTTTTTAGGTTTTGAGTGGATTATTAATTTTTTTGGGGTGTTACGAATTAAAGTCCTTTTCGCTCTAGGACGCGTATATACGAAGATATGGGCAAAATAAGTTTTTCAGATAAAAATTTCAATTTTTTTAGGTTTTGGGAGGATTATTCAATTTTTATTGGGGGTGGTCATGAATTAAAGTCCTTTTCGCGCTAGGGCGCTTATTTTACGAGATATGGGCTAAATAAGTTTTTCATATCAAAATTTAAATTTTTTAGGTTTTTGGTGGGTTTGTCAATTTTTGGGGGTGGTCACGAATTAAAGTCCATTTCGCCCTAGGACGCATATTTAAGGAGATATGGGCAAAATAACTTTTTCATATAAAAATTGCAATTTTTTCAGGTTTTGAGCGGATTATTAATTTTTTTGGGGTGTTACGAATTAAAGTCCTTTTCGCTTTAGGACGCGTACATACGAAGATATGGGCAAAATAAGTTTTTCAGATAAAAATTTCAATTTTTTTAGGTTTTGGGAGGATTATTCAATTTTTTTGGGGATGGTCATGAATTAAAGTCCTTTTCGCGCTAGGGCGCTTAGTTTAGGAGATATGGACAAAATAAGTTTTTCATATCAAAATTTAAATTTTTTAGGTTTTTGGTGGATTTGTCAATTTTTGGGGGTGGTCACGAATTAAAGTCCATTTCGCCCTAGGACGCATATTTAAGGAGATATGGGCAAAATAACTTTTTCATATAAAAATTGCAATTTTTTTAGGTTTTGAGCGGATTATTAATTTTTTTGGGGTGTTACGAATTAAAGTCCTTTTCGCTTTAGGACGCGTACATACGAAGATATGGGCAAAATGAGTTTTTCAGATAAAAATTTCTTTTTTTTAGGTTTTGGGAGGATTATTGAATTTTTTTGGGGGTGGTCATGAATTAAAGTCCTTTTCGCGCTAGGGCTCTTAGTTTAGGAGATATGGGCAAAATAAGTTTTTCATATCAAAATTTAAATTTTTTTAGGTTTTGGGTGGATTTGTCAATTTTTTGGGGGTGGTCACGAATTAAAGTCCTTTTCGCCCTAGGACGTATATTTAAGGAGATATGGGCAAAATAACTTTTTCATATAAAAATTGCAATTTTTTTAGGTTTTGAGCGGATTATTAATTTTTTTGGGGTGTTACGAATTAAAGTCCTTTTCGCTTTAGGACGCGTACATACGAAGATATGGGCAAAATAAGTTTTTCAGATAAAAATTTCAATTTTTTTAGGTTTTGGGAGGATTATTCAATTTTTTTGGGGATAGTCATGAATTAAAGTCCTTTTCGCGCTAGGGCGCTTAGTTTAGGAGATATGGACAAAATAAGTTTTTCATATCAAAATTTAAATTTTTTTTTAGGTGTTGGGTGGATTTGTCAATTTTTTGGGTGTGGTCACGAATTAAAGTCCTTTTCGCCCTAGGACGTATATTTAAGGATATATGGGCAAAACAACTTTTTCATATAAAAATTGCAATTTTTTTAGGTTTTGAGCGGATTATTAAATTTTTTGGGGTGTTACGAATTAAAATCCTTTTCGCTCTAGGACGCGTATATACGAAGATATGGGCAAAATAAGTTTTTCAGATAAAAATTTCAATTTTTTTAGGTTTTGGGAGGATTATTCAATTTTTTTTGGGGGTGGTCGTGAATTAGAGTCCTTTTCGCGCTAGGGCGCTTATTTTGCGAGATATGGGCAAAATAAGTTTTTCATATCAAAATTTAAATTTTTTAGGTTTTTGGTGGATTTGTCAATTTTTGGGGGTGGTCACGAATTAAAGTCCATTTCGCCCTAGGACGCATATTTAAGGAGATATGGGCAAAATAACTTTTTCATATAAAAATTGCAATTTTTCTAGGTTTTGAGTGGATTATTAAATTTTTTGGGGTGTTACGAATTAAAGTCCTTTTCGCTCTAGGACGCGTATATACGAAGATATGGGCAAAATAAGTTTTTCAGATACAAATTTAAATTTTTTTAGGTTTTGGGAGGATTATTGAATTTTTTTGGGGGTGGTCATGAATTAAAGTCCTTTTCGCGCTAGGGCTCCTAGTTTAGGAGATATGGGCAAAATAAGTTTTTCATATCAAAATTTAAATTTTTTTTTAGGTGTTGGATGGATTTGTCAATTTTTTGGGGTGGTCACGAAGTAAAGTCCATTTCGCCCTAGGACGCATATTTAAGGAGCTATGGGCAAAATAACTTTTTCATATAAAAATTGCAATTTTTTTAGGTTTTGAGTGGATTATTAATTTTTTTGGGGTGTTACGAATTAAAGTCCTTTTCGCTCTAGGACGCGTATATACGAAGATATGGGCAAAATAAGTTTTTCAGATAAAAATTTCAATTTTTTTAGGTTTTGGGAGGATTATTCAATTTTTATTGGGGGTGGTCATGAATTAAAGTCCTTTTCGCGCTAGGGCGCTTATTTTACGAGATATGGGCTAAATAAGTTTTTCATATCAAAATTTAAATTTTTTAGGTTTTTGGTGGGTTTGTCAATTTTTGGGGGTGGTCACGAATTAAAGTCCATTTCGCCCTAGGACGCATATTTAAGGAGATATGGGCAAAATAACTTTTTCATATAAAAATTGCAATTTTTTCAGGTTTTGAGCGGATTATTAATTTTTTTGGGGTGTTACGAATTAAAGTCCTTTTCGCTTTAGGACGCGTACATACGAAGATATGGGCAAAATAAGTTTTTCAGATAAAAATTTCAATTTTTTTAGGTTTTGGGAGGATTATTCAATTTTTTTGGGGATGGTCATGAATTAAAGTCCTTTTCGCGCTAGGGCGCTTAGTTTAGGAGATATGGACAAAATAAGTTTTTCATATCAAAATTTAAATTTTTTAGGTTTTTGGTGGATTTGTCAATTTTTGGGGGTGGTCACGAATTAAAGTCCATTTCGCCCTAGGACGCATATTTAAGGAGATATGGGCAAAATAACTTTTTCATATAAAAATTGCAATTTTTTTAGGTTTTGAGCGGATTATTAATTTTTTTGGGGTGTTACGAATTAAAGTCCTTTTCGCTTTAGGACGCGTACATACGAAGATATGGGCAAAATGACTTTTTCAGATAAAAATTTCTTTTTTTTAGGTTTTGGGAGGATTATTGAATTTTTTTGGGGGTGGTCATGAATTAAAGTCCTTTTCGCGCTAGGGCTCTTAGTTTAGGAGATATGGGCAAAATAAGTTTTTCATATCAAAATTTAAATTTTTTTAGGTTTTGGGTGGATTTGTCAATTTTTTGGGGGTGGTCACGAATTAAAGTCCTTTTCGCCCTAGGACGTATATTTAAGGAGATATGGGCAAAATAACTTTTTCATATAAAAATTGCAATTTTTTTAGGTTTTGAGCGGATTATTAATTTTTTTGGGGTGTTACGAATTAAAGTCCTTTTCGCTTTAGGACGCGTACATACGAAGATATGGGCAAAATAAGTTTTTCAGATAAAAATTTCAATTTTTTTAGGTTTTGGGAGGATTATTCAATTTTTTTGGGGATGGTCATGAATTAAAGTCCTTTTCGCGCTAGGGCGCTTAGTTTAGGAGATATGGACAAAATAAGTTTTTCATATCAAAATTTAAATTTTTTTTTAGGTGTTGGGTGGATTTGTCAATTTTTTGGGTGTGGTCACGAATTAAAGTCCTTTTCGCCCTAGGACGTATATTTAAGGATATATGGGCAAAACAACTTTTTCATATAAAAATTGCAATTTTTTTAGGTTTTGAGCGGATTATTAAATTTTTTGGGGTGTTACGAATTAAAATCCTTTTCGCTCTAGGACGCGTATATACGAAGATATGGGCAAAATAAGTTTTTCAGATAAAAATTTCAATTTTTTTAGGTTTTGGGAGGATTATTCAATTTTTTTTGGGGGTGGTCGTGAATTAGAGTCCTTTTCGCGCTAGGGCGCTTATTTTGCGAGATATGGGCAAAATAAGTTTTTCATATCAAAATTTAAATTTTTTAGGTTTTTGGTGGATTTGTCAATTTTTGGGGGTGGTCACGAATTAAAGTCCATTTCGCCCTAGGACGCATATTTAAGGAGATATGGGCAAAATAACTTTTTCATATAAAAATTGCAATTTTTTTAGGTTTTGAGTGGATTATTAAATTTTTTGGGGTGTTACGAATTAAAGTCCTTTTCGCTCTAGGACGCGTATATACGAAGATATGGGCAAAATAAGTTTTTCAGATACAAATTTCAATTTTTTTAGGTTTTGGGAGGATTATTGAATTTTTTTGGGGGTGGTCATGAATTAAAGTCCTTTTCGCGCTAGGGCTCTTAGTTTAGGAGATATGGGCAAAATAAGTTTTTCATATCAAAATTTAAATTTTTTAGGTTTTGGGTGGATTTGTCAATATTTTGGGGGTGGTCACGAATTAAAGTCCTTTTCGCCCTAGGACGTATATTTAAGGAGATATGGGCAAAATAACTTTTTCATATAAAAATTGCAATTTTTTAGGTTTTGAGTGGATTATTAATTTTTTTGGGGTGTTACGAATTAAAGTCCTTTTCGCTCTAGGACGCGTATATACGAAGATATGGGCAAAATAAGTTTTTCAGATAAAAATTTCATTTTTTTTAGATTTTGGGAGGATTATTCAATTTTTTTGGGGATGGTCATGAATTAAAGTCCTTTTCGCGCTAGGGCGCTTAGTTTAGGAGATATGGGCAAAATAAGTTTTTCATATCAAAATTTAAATTTTTTTAGGTTTTGGGTGGATTTGTCAGTTTTTTGGGGGTGGTCACGAATTAAAGTCCTTTTCGCGGTAGGGCGCTTATTTTACGAGATATGGGCAAAATAAGTTTTTCATATCAAAATTTAAATTTTTTTAGGTTTTGGGTGGATTTGTCAATTTTTTGGGGGTGGTCACGAATTAAAGTCCTTTTCGCCCTAGGACGTATATTTAAGGAGATATGGGCAAAATAACTTTTTCATATAAAAATTGCAATTTTTTAGGTTTTGAGCGGATTATTAATTTTTTTGGGGTGTTACGAATTAAAGTCCTTTTCGCTCTAGGACGCGTATATACGAAGATATGGGCAAAATAAGTTTTTCAGATAAAAATTTCAATTTTTATAGATTTTGGGAGGATTATTCAATTTTTTTGGGGATGGTCATGAATTAAAGTCCTTTTCGCGCTAGGGCGCGTAGTTTAGGAGATATGGGCAAAATAAGTTTTTCATATCAAAATTTAAATTTTTTTAGGTTTTGGGTGGATTTGTCAATTTTTTGGGGGTGGTCACGAATTAAAGTCCTTTTCGCCCTAGGACGTATATTTAAGGAGAAATGGGCAAAATAACTTTTTCATATAAAAGTTGCAATTTTTTAGGTTTTGAGCGGATTATTAATTTTTTTGGGGTGTTACGAATTAAAGTCCTTTTCGCTCTAGGACGCGTATATACGAAGATATGGGCAAAATAAGTTTTTCAGATAAAAATTTCAATTTTTTTAGGTTTTGGGAGGAATATTGAATTTTTTTGGGGGTGGTCACGAATTAAAGTCCATTTCGCCCTAGGACGCATATTTAAGGAGATATGGGCAAAATAACTTTTTCATATAAAAATTGCAATTTTTTTAGGTTTTGAGTGGATTATTAAATTTTTTGGGGTGTTACGAATTAAAGTCCTCTTCGCTCTAGGACGCGTATATACGAAGATATGGGCAAAATGAGTTTTTCAGATAAAAATGTCTTTTTTTTAGGTTTTGGGAGGATTATTGAATTTTTTTGGGGGTGGTCATGAATTAGAGTCCTTTTCGCGCTAGGGCGCTTATTTTGCGAGATATGGGCAAAATAAGTTTTTCATATCAAAATTTAAATTTTTGTTTAGGTGTTGGGTGGATTTGTCAATTTTTTGGGTGTGGTCACGAATTAAAGTCCTTTTCGCCCTAGGACGTATATTTAAGGATATATGGGCAAAACAACTTTTTCATATAAAAATTGCAATTTTTTAGGTTTTGAGCGGATTATTAAATTTTTTGGGGTGTTACGAATTAAAATCCTTTTCGCTCTAGGACGCGTATATACGAAGATATGGGCAAAATAAGTTTTTCAGATAAAAATTTCAATTTTTTTAGGTTTTGGGAGGATTATTCAATTTTTTTTTTGGGTGGTCATGAATTAGAGTCCTTTTCGCGCTAGGGCGCTTATTTTGCGAGATATGGGCAAAATAAGTTTATCATATCAAAATTTAAATTTTTTAGGTTTTTGGTGGATTTGTCAATTTTTGGGGGTGGTCACGAATTAAAGTCCATTTCGCCCTAGGACGCATATTTAAGGAGATATGGGCAAAATAACTTTTTCATATAAAAATTGCAATTTTTTTAGGTTTTGAGTGGATTATTAAATTTTTTGGGGTGTTACGAATTAAAGTCCTTTTCGCTCTAGGACGCGTATATACGAAGATATGGGCAAAATAAGTTTTTCAGATACAAATTTCAATTTTTTTAGGTTTTGGGAGGATTATTGAATTTTTTTTGGGGGTGGTCATGAATTAAAGTCCTTTTCGCGCTAGGGCTCTTAGTTTAGGAGATATGGGCAAAATAAGTTTTTCATATCAAAATTTAAATTTTTTAGGTTTTGGGTGGATTTGTCAATATTTTGGGGGTGGTCACGAATTAAAGTCCTTTTCGCCCTAGGACGTATATTTAAGGAGATATGGGCAAAATAACTTTTTCATATAAAAATTGCAATTTTTTAGGTTTTGAGTGGATTATTAATTTTTTTGGGGTGTTACGAATTAAAGTCCTTTTCGCTCTAGGACGCGTATATACGAAGATATGGGCAAAATAAGTTTTTCAGATAAAAATTTCAATTTTTTTAGGTTTTGGGAGGATTATTGAATTTTTTTGGGGGTGGTCATGAATTAAAGTCCTTTTCGCGCTAGGGCGCTTATTTTACGAGATATGGGCAAAATAAGTTTTTCATATCAAAATTTAAATTTTTTAGGTTTTGGGTGGATTTGTCAATTTTTGGGGGTGGTCACGAATTAAAGTCCATTTCGCCCTAGGACGCATATTTAAGGAGATATGGGCAAAATAACTTTTTCATATAAAAATTGCAATTTTTTTTAGGTTTTGAGTGGATTATTAAATTTTTTGGGGTGTTACGAATTAAAGTCCTCTTCGCTCTAGGACGCGTATATACGAAGATATGTGCAAAATAAGTTTTTCAGATAAAAATTTCAATTTTTTTAGGTTTTGGGAGGATTATTCAATTTTTTTTGGGGGTGGTCATGAATTAAAGTCCTTTTCGCGCTAGGGCGCTTAGTTTACGAGATATGGGCAAAATAAGTTTTTCATATCAAAATTTAAATTTTTTAGGTTTTTGGTGGATTTGTCAATTTTTGGGGGTGGTCACGAATTAAAGTCCATTTCGCCCTAGGACGCATATTTAAGGAGATATGGGCAAAATAACTTTTTCATATAAAAATTTCAATTTTTTTAGGTTTTGAGTGGATTATTAAATTTTTTGGGGTGTTACGAATTAAAGTCCTTTTCGCTCTAGGACGCGTATATACGAAGATATGGGCAAAATAAGTTTTTCAGATACAAATTTCAATTTTTTTAGGTTTTGGGAGGATTATTGAATTTTTTTGGGGGTGGTCATGAATTAAAGTCCTTTTCGCGCTAGGGCTCTTAGTTTAGGAGATATGGGCAAAATAAGTTTTTCATATCAAAATTTAAATTTTTTTAGGTTTTGGGTGGATTTGTCAATATTTTGGGGGTGGTCACGAATTAAAGTCCTTTTCGCCCCAGGACGTATATTTAAGGAGATATGGGCAAAATAACTTTTTCATATAAAAATTGAAATTTTTTTAGGTTTTGAGTGGATTATTAATTTTTTTGGGGTGTTACGAATTAAAGTCCTTTTCGCTCTAGGACGCGTATATACGAAGATATGGGCAAAATAAGTTTTTCAGATAAAAATTTCAATTTTTTTAGATTTTGGGAGGATTATTCAATTTTTTTGGGGATGGTCATGAATTAAAGTCCTTTTCGCGCTAGGGCGCTTAGTTTAGGAGATATGGACAAAATAAGTTTTTCATATCAAAATTTAAATTTTTTTTAGGTGTTGGGTAGATTTGTCAATTTTTTGGGTGTGGTCACGAATTAAAGTCCTTTTCGCCCTAGGACGTATATTTAAGGAGATATGGGCAAAACAACTTTTTCATATAAAAATTGCAATTTTTTTAGGTTTTGAGCGGATTATTAAATTTTTTGGGGTGTTACGAATTAAAGTCCTTTTCGCTCTAGGACGCGTATATACGAAGATATGGGCAAAATAAGTTTTTCAGATAAAAATTTCAATTTGTTTAGGTTTTGGGAGGATTATTCAATTTTTTGGGGGTGGTCATGAATTAAAGTCCTTTTCGCGCTAGGGCGCTTAGTTTAGGAGATATGGGCAAAATAAGTTTTTCATATCAAAATTTAAATTTTTTAGGTTTTGGGTGGATTTGTCAATTTTTTGGGGGTGGTCACGAATTAAAGTCCTTTTCGCCCTAGGACGTATATTTAAGGAGATATGGGCAAAATAACTTTTTCATATAAAAATTGCAATTTTTTAGGTTTTGAGCGGATTATTAATTTTTTTGGGGTGTTACGAATTAAAGTCCTTTTCGCTCTAGGACGCGTATATACGAAGATATGGCCAAAATAAGTTTTTCAGATAAAAATTTCAATTTTTTTAGGTTTTGGGAGGATAATTCAATTTTTTTTGGGGGTGGTCATGAATTAAAGTCCTTTTCGCGCTAGGGCGCTTATTTTACGAGATATGGGCAAAATAAGTTTTTCATATCAAAATTTAAATTTTTTTTAGGTGTTGGGTGGATTTGTCAATTTTTTGGGTGTGGTCACGAATTAAAGTCCTTTTCGCCCTAGGACGTATATTTAAGGAGATATGGGCAAAACAACTTTTTCATATAAAAATTGCAATTTTTTTAGGTTTTGAGCGGATTATTAAATTTTTTGGGGTGTTACGAATTAAAGTCCTTTTCGCTCTAGGACGCGTATATACGAAGATATGGGCAAAATAATCTTTTCAGATACAAATTTCAATTTTTTTTTTTAGGTTTTGGGAGGATTATTGAATTTTTTGGGGGTGGTCATGAATTAAAGTCCTTTTCGCGCTAGGGCTCTTAGTTTAGGATATAGGGGCAAAATAAGTTTTTCATATCAAAATTTAAATTTTTTTAGGTTTTGGGTGGATTTGTCAATTTTTTGGGGGTGGTCACGAATTAAAGTCCATTTCGCCCTGGGACGCATATTTAAGGAGATATGGGCAAAATAACTTTTTCATATAAAAATTGCAATTTTTTTAGGTTTTGAGTGGATTATTAAATTTTTTGGGGTGTTACGAATTAAAGTCCTCTTCGCTCTAGGACGCGTATATACGAAGATATGGGCAAAATAAGTTTTTCAGATAAAAATTTCTTTTTTTTAGGTTTTGGGAGGATTATTGAATTTTTTTGGGGGTGGTCATGAATTAAAGTCCTTTTCGCGCTAGGGCTCTTAGTTTAGGAGATATGGGCAAAATAAGTTTTTCATATCAAAATTTAAATTTTTTTAGGTTTTGGGTGGATTTGTCAATTTTTTGGGGGTGGTCACGAATTAAAGTCCTTTTCGCCCTAGGACGTATATTTAAGGAGATATGGGCAAAATAACATTTTCATATAAAAATTGCAATTTTTTTAGGTTTTGAGTGGATTATTAAATGTTTTGGGGTGTTACGAATTAAAGTCCTCTTCGCTCTAGGACGCGTATATACGAAGATATGGGCAAAATAAGTTTTTCAGATAAAAATTTCTTTTTTTTAGGTTTTGGGAGGATTATTGAATTTTTTTGGGGGTGGTCATGAATTAAAGTCCTTTTCGCGCTAGGGCTCTTAGTTTAGGAGATATGGGCAAAATAAGTTTTTCATATCAAAATTTAAATTTTTTTAGGTGTTGGGTGGATTTGTCAATTTTTTGGGTGTGGTCACGAATTAAAGTCCTTTTCGCCCTAGGACGTATATTTAAGGAGATATGGGCAAAACAACTTTTTCATATAAAAATTGCAATTTTTTTCATATAAAAATTGCAATTTTTTTAGGTTTTGAGTGGATTATTAAATTTTTTGGGGTGTTACGAATTAAAGTCCTCTTCGCTCTAGGACGCGTATATACGAAGATATGGGCAAAATAAGTTTTTCAGATAAAAATTTCTTTTTTTTAGGTTTTGGGAGGATTATTGAATTTTTTTGGGGGTGGTCATGAATTAAAGTCCTTTCCGCGCTAGGGCGCTTAGTTTAGGAGATATGGGCAAAATAAGTTTTTCATATCAAAATTTAAATTTTTTTAGGTTTTGGGTGGATTTGTCAATTTTTTGGGGGTGGTCACGAATTAAAGTCCATTTCGCCCTGGGACGCATATTTAAGGAGATATGGGCAAAATAACTTTTTCATATAAAAATTGCAATTTTTTTAGGTTTTGAGTGGATTATTAAATTTTTTGGGGTGTTACGAATTAAAGTCCTTTTCGCTCTAGGACGCGTATATACGAAGATATGGGCAAAATAAGTTTTTCAGATACAAATTTCAATTTTGTTAGGTTTTGGGAGGATTATTGAATTTTTTTGGGGGTGGTCATGAATTAAAGTCCTTTTCGCGCTAGGGCTCTTAGTTTAGGAGATATGGGCAAAATAAGTTTTTCATATCAAAATTTAAATTTTTTTAGGTTTTGGGTGGATTTGTCAATTTTTTGGGGGTGGTCACGAATTAAAGTCCTTTTCGCCCTAGGTCGTATATTTAAGGAGATATGGGCAAAATAACTTTTTCATAAAAAATTGCAATCTTTTTAGGTTTTGAGTGGATTATTAATTTTTTTGGGGTGTTACGAATTAAAGTCCTTTTCGCTCTAGGACGCGTATATACGAAGATATGGGCAAAATAAGTTTTTCAGATAAAAATTTCAATTTTTTTAGGTTTTGGGAGGATTATTCAATTTTTTTTTGGGATGGTCATGAATTAAAGTCCTTTTCGCGCTAGGGCGCTTAGTTTAGGAGATATGGACAAAATAAGTTTTTCATATCAAAATTTAAATTTTTTTTAGGTGTTGGGTGGATTTGTCAATTTTTTGGGTGTGGTCACGAATTAAAGTCCTTTTCGCCCTAGGACGTATATTTAAGGAGATATGGGCAAAACAACTTTTTCATATAAAAATTGCAATTTTTTTAGGTTTTGAGCGGATTATTAAATTTTTTGGGGTGTTACGAGTTAAAGTCCTTTTCGCTCTAGGACGCGTATATACGAAGATATGGGCAAAACAAGTTTTTCAGATAAAAATTTCAATTTGTTTAGGTTTTGGGAGGATTATTCAATTTTTTGGGGGTGGTCATGAATTAAAGTCCTTTTCGCGCTAGGGCGCTTAGTTTAGGAGATATGGGCAAAATAAGTTTTTCATATAAAAATTTAAATTTTTTTTAGGTTTTGGGTGGATTTGTCAATTTTTTGGGGGTGGTCACGAATTAAAGTCCTTTTGGCCCTAGGACGTATATTTAAGGAGATATGGGCAAAATAACTTTTTCATATAAAAATTGCAATTTTTTTAGGTTTTGAGCGGATTATTAATTTTTTTTTGGGTGTTACGAATTAAAGTCCTTTTCGCTCTAGGACGCGTATATACGAAGATATGGGCAAAATAAGTTTTTCTGATAAAAATTTCAATTTTTTAGGTTTTGGGAGGATTATTCAATTTTTTGGGGATGGTCATGAATTAAAGTCCTTTTCGCGCTAGGGCGCTTAGTTTAGGAGATATGGACAAAATAAGTTTTTCATATCAAAATTTAAATTTTTTTTAGGTGTTGGGTGGATTTGTCAATTTTTTGGGAGTGGTCACGAATTAAAGTCCTTTTCGCCCTAGGACGTATATTTAAGGAGATATGGGCAAAACAACTTTTTCATATAAAAATTGCAATTTTTTTAGGTTTTGAGCGGATTATTAAATTTTTTGGGGTGTTACGAATTAAAGTCCTTTTCGCTCTAGGACGCGTATATACGAAGATATGGGCAAAATAAATTTTTCAGATAAAAATTTCAATTTTTTTAGGTTTTGGGAGGATTATTGAATTTTTTTGGGGGTGGTCATGAATTAAAGTCCTTTTCGCGCTAGGGCGCTTAGTTTAGGAGATATAGGCAAAATAAGTTTTTCATATCAAAATATAAATTTTTTTAGGTTTTAGGTGGATTTGTCAATTTTTTGGGGGTGGTCACGAATTAAAGTCCTTTTCGCCCTAGGACGTATATTTAAGGAGATATGGGCAAAATAACTTTTTCATATAAAAATTGCAATTTTTTTAGGTTTTGAGCGGATTATTAATTTTTTTGGGGTGTTAGGTATTAAAGTCCTTTTCGCTCTAGGACGCGTATATACGAAGATATGGGCAAAATAAGTTTTTCAGATAAAAATTTCATTTTTTTTAGGTTTTGGGAGGATTATTCAATTTTTTTTGGGGGTGGTCATGAATTAAAGTCCTTTTCGCGCTAGGGCGCTTATTTTACGAGATATGGGCAAAATAAGTTTTTCATATCAAAATTTAAATTTTTTAGGTTTTGGGTGGATTTGTCAATTTTTTGGGGTGGTCACGAATTAAAGTCCATTTCGCCCTAGGACGCATATTTAAGGAGATATGGGCAAAATAACTTTTTCATATAAAAATTGCAATTTTTTTAGGTTTTGAGTGGATTATTAAATTTTTTGGGGTGTTACGAATTAAAGTCCTTTTCGCTCTAGGACGCGTATATACGAAGATATGGGCAAAATAAGTTTTTCAGATAAAAATTTCAATTTTGTTAGGTTTTGGGAGGATTATTGAATTTTTTTGGGGGTGGTCATGAATTAAAGTCCTTTTCGCGCTAGGGCGCTTAGTTTAGGAGATATGGGCAAAATAAGTTTTTCATATCAAAATTTAATTTTTTTTTTAGGTTTTGGGTGGATTTGTCAATTTTTTGGGGGTGGTCACGAATTAAAGTCCATTTCGCCCTAGGACGCATATTTAAGGAGATATGGGCAAAATAACTTTTTCATATAAAAATTGCATTTTTTTTAGGTTTTGAGCGGATTATTAAATTTTTTGGGGTGTTACGAATAAAAGTCCTTTTCGCTCTAGGACGCGTACGAAGATATGGGCAAAATAAGTTTTTCAGATAATAATTTCAATTTTTTAGGTTTTGGGAGGATTATTCAATTTTTTTGGGGGTGGTCATGAATTAAAGTCCTTTTCGCGCTAGTGCGCTTAGTTTAGGAGATATGGGCAAAATAAGTTTTTCATATCAAAATTTAATTTTTTTTAGGTTTTGGGTGGATTTGTCAATTTTTTGGGTGTGGTCACGAATTAAAGTCCTTTTCGACCTAGGACGTATATTCAGGAGATATGGGCAAAATAAGTTTTTCAGATAAAAATTTCAATTTTTTTAGGTTTTGGGAGGATTATTAAATTTTTTTGGGGGTGGTCATGAATTAAAGTCCTTTTCGCGCTAGGGCGGTTAGTTTAGGAGATATGGGCAAAATAAGTTTTTCATATCAAAATTTATTTTTTTTTAGGTTTTGGGTGGATTTGTAAATTTTTTGGGTGTGGTCACGAATTAAAGTCCTTTTCGCCCTAGGACGTATATTCAGGAGATATGGGCAAAATAAGTTTTTCAGATAAAAATTTCAATTTTTTTAGGTTTTGGGAGGATTATTCAATTTTTTTGGGGATGGTCATGAATTAAAGTCCTTTTCGCGCTAGGGCACTTAGTTTAGGAGATATGGACAAAATAAGTTTTTCATATCAAAATTTAATTTTTTTTTTTAGGTTTTGGGTGGATTTGTCAATTTTTTGGGGGTGGTCACGAATTAAAGTTCTTTTTCGCCCTACGACGTATATTTAAGGAGATATGGGCAAAATAACTTTTTCATATAAAAATTGCCATTTTTTTAGGTTTTGAGCGGATTATTAAATTTTGTGGGGTGTTATGAATTAAAGTCCTTTTCGCTCTAGGACGCGTACGAAGATATGGGCAAAATAAGTTTTTCAGATAAAAATTTCAATTTTTTTAGGTTTTGGGAGGATTATTCAATTTTTTTGGGGGTGGTCATGAATTAAAGTCCTTTTCGCGCTAGGGCGCTTAGTTTAGGAGATATGGGCAAAATAAGTTTTTCATATCAAAATTTAATTTTTTTAGGTTTTGGGTGGACTTGTCAATTCTTTGGGGGTGGTCACGAATTAAAGTCCATTTCGCCCTAGGACGCATATTTAAGGAGACATGGGCAAAATAAATTTTTCATATAAAAATTGCAATTTTTTTAGGTTTTGAGTGGATTATTAAATTTTTGGGGTGTTACGAATTAAAGTCATTTTTGCTCTAGGACGCGTATATACGAAGATATGGGCAAAATAAGTTTTTCAGATTAAAATTTAATTTTTTTTAGGTTTTGGGAGGATTATTCAATTTTTTTGGGGGTGGTCATGAATTAAAGTCCTTTTCGCGCTAGGGCGCTTAGTTTAGGAGATATGGGCAAAATAAGTTTTTCATATCAAAATTTAAATTTTTTTAGGTTTTGGGTGGATTTGTCAATTTTTTGGGGGTGGTCACGAATTAAAGTCCATTTCGCCCTAGGACGTATATTTAAGGAGATATGGGCAAAATAACTGTTTCATATAAAAATTGCAATTTTTTTAGGTTTTGAGCGGATTATTAATTTTTTTGGGGTGTTACGAATTAAAGTCCTTTTCGCTCTAGGACGCGTATATACGAAGATATGGGCAAAATAAGTTTTTCAGATAAAAATTTCAATTTTTTTAGGTTTTGGGGTGGTCATGATTTAAGGTCCTTTTCGCGCTAGGACGCTTAGTTTAGGAGATATGGGCAAAATAAGTTTTTCATATCAAAATTTAAATTTTTTTAGGTTTTGGGTGGATTTGTCAATTTTTTGGGGGTGGTCACGAATTAAAGTTCTTTTCGCCCTACGACGTATATTTAAGGAGATATGGGCAAAATAACTTTTTCATATAAAACTTGCCATTTTTTTAGGTTTTGAGCGGATTATTAAATTTTGTGGGGTGTTATGAATTAAAGTCCTTTTCGCTCTAGGACGCGTACGAAGATATGGACAAAATAAGTTTTTCAGATAAAAATTTAATTTTTTTTTAGGTTTTGGGAGGATTATTCAATTTTTTTGGGGGTGGTCATGAATTCAAGTCCTTTTCGCGCTAGGGCGATTAGTTTAGGAGATATGGGCAAAATAAGTTTTTCATATCAAAATTTAAATTTTTTTAGGTTTTGGGTGGATTTGTCAATTTTTTGGGGGTGGTCACGAATTAAAGTCCTTTTCGCCCTAGGACGTATATTTAAGGAGATATGGGCAAAATAACTTTTTCATATAAAAATTGCAATTTTTTTAGGTTTTGAGCGGATTATTAAATTTTTTGGGGTGTTACGAATTAAAGTTATTTTCGCTCTAGGACGCGTATATACGAAGATATGGGCAAAATAAGTTTTTCATATAAAAATTTCAATTTTTTTAGGTTTTGGGAGGATTATTAAATTTTTTTTGGGGGTGGTCATGAATTAAAGTCCTTTTCGCGCTAGGGCGCTTATTTTACGAGATATGGGCAAAATAAGTTTTTCATATCAAAATTGAATTTTTTTTAGATTTTGGGTGGATTTGTCAATTTTTTGGGGGTGGTCACGAATTAAAGTCCATTTCGCCCTAGGACGCATATTTAAGGAGATATGGGCAAAATAACTTTTTCATATAAAAAGTGCAATTGTTTTTAGGTTTTGAGCGGATTATTAAATTTTTTGGGGTGTTACGAATTAAAGTCATTTTCGCTCTAGGACGCGTATATACGAAGATATGGGCAAAATAAGTTTTTCATATCAAAATTAAAATCTTTTTAGGTTTTGGGTGGATTTGTCAATTTTTTGGGGGTGGTCATGAATTAAAGTCCTTTTCGCACTAGGACGTATATTTAAGGAGATATGGGAAAAATAACTTTTTCATATAAAAATTGCAATTTTTTTAGGTTTTGAGCGGATTATTAAATTTTTTGGGGCGCTTAGTTTAGGAGATATGGGCAAAATAAGTTTTTCATATCAAAATTTAAATTTTTTAGGTTTTGGGTGGATTTGTCAATTTTTTGTGGGTGGTCACGAATTAAAGTACATTTCGATCTAGGACGCATATTTAAGGAGATATGGGCAAAATAACTTTTTCATATAAAAATTGCAATTTTTTTAGGTTTTGAGTGGATTATTAAATTTTTTGGGGTGTTACGAATTAAAGTCCTTTTCGCTCTAGGACGCGTATATACGAAGATATGGGCAAAATAAGTTTTTCAGATAAAAATTTCAATTTTTTAGGTTTTGGGAGGATTATTCAATTTTTTGGGGGGTGGTCATGAATTAAAGTCCTTTTCGCGCTAGGGCGCTTAGTTTAGGAGATATGGGCAAAATAAGTTTTTCATATAAAAATTTAAATTTTTTTTAGGTTTTGGGTGGATTTGTCAATATTTTGGGGGTGGTCACGAATTAAAGTCCTTTTCGCCCTAGGACGGATATTTAAGGAGATATGGGCAAAATAACTTTTTCATATAAAAATTTCAATTTTTTTAGGTTTTGAGCGGATTATTAATTTTTTGGCGTGTTACGAATAAAAGTCCTTTTCGCTCTAGGACGCGTATATACGAAGATATGGGCAAAATAAGTTTTTCAGATAAATATTTCAATTTTTTTAGGTTTTGGGAGGATTATTCAATTTTTTTGGGGGTGGTCATTAATTAAAGTCCTTTTCGCGCTAGGTCGCTTTGTTTAGGAGATATGGGCAAAATAAGTTTTTCATATCAAAATTTAAATTTTTTTAGGTTTTGGGTGGATTTGTCAATTTTTTGGGGGTGGTCACGAATTAAAGTACATTTCGCCCTAGGACGCATATTTAAGGAGATATGGGCAAAATAACTTTTTCATGTAAAAATTGCAATTTTTTTAGGTTTTGAGTGGATTATTAAATTTTTTGGGGTGTTACGAATTAAAATCCTTTTCGCTCTAGGACGCGTATATACGAAGATATGGGCAAAATAAGTTTTTCAGATAAAAATTTCAATTTTTTTAGGTTTTGGGAGGATTATTCAATTTTTTGGGGGGTGGTCATGAATTAAAGTCCTTTTCGCGCTAGGGCGCTTAGTTTAGGAGATATGGGCAAAATAAGTTTTTCATATCAAAATTTAATTTTTTTTTTTAGGTTTTGGATGGATTTGTCAATATTTTGGGGGTGGTCACGAATTAAAGTCCTTTTCGCCCTAGGACGTATATTTAAGGAGATATGGGAAAAATAACTTTTTCATATAAAAATTTCAATTTTTTAGGTTTTGAGCGGATTATTAATTTTTTGGGGTGTTACGAATTAAAGTCCTTTTCGCTCTAGGACGCGTATATACGAAGATATGGGCAAAATAAGTTTTTCAGATAAATATTTCAATTTTTTTAGGTTTTGGGAGGATTATTCAATTTTTTTGGGGGTGGTCATGAATTAAAGTCCTTTTCGCGCTAGGGCGCTTTGTTTAGGAGATATGGGCAAAATAAGTTTTTCATATCAAAATTTAAATTTTTTTAGGTTTTGGGTGGATTTGTCAATTTTTTGGGGGTGGTCACGAATTAAAGTCCATTTCGCCCTAGGACGCATATTTAAGGAGATATGGGCAAAATAACTTTTTCATATAAAAATTGCAATTTTTTTAGGTTTTGAGTGGATTATTAAATTTTTTGGGGTGTTACGAATTAAAGTCCTTTTCGCTCTAGGACGCGTATATACGAAGATATGGGCAAAATAAGTTTTTCCGATAAAAATTTCAATTTTTTTAGGTTTTGGGAGGATTATTCAATTTTTTTGGGGGTGGTCATGAATTAAAGTCCTTTTCGCGCTAGTGCGCTTAGTTTAGGAGATATGGGCAAAATAAGTTTTTCATATCAAAATTTAATTTTTTTTAGGTTTTGGGTGATTTGTCAATTTTTTGGATGTGGTCACGAATTAAAGTCCTTTTCGCCCTAGGTCGTATATTTAAGGAGATATGGGCAAAATAACTTTTTCATATAAAAATTGCAATTTTTTTAGGTTTTGAGTGGATTATTAAATTTTTTGGGGTGTTACGAATTAAAGTCCTTTTCGCTCTAGGACGCGTATATACTAAGATATGGGCAAAATAAGTTTGTCAGATACAAATTTAAATTTTTTTAGGTTTTGGGAGGATTATTGAATTTTTTTGGGGGTGGTCATGAATTAAAGTCCTTTTTGGCCCTAGGACGTATATTTAAGGAGATATGCAAAATAATTTTTTCATATAAAAATTGTAATTTTTTTAGGTTTTGAGCGGATTATTAATTTTTTTGGGGTGTTACAAATTAAAGTCCTTTTCCCTCTAGGACGCGTATATACGAAGATATGGGCAAAATAAGATTTTCAGATAAAAATTTCAATTTTTTTAGGTTTTGGGAGGATTATTCAATTTTTTTGGGGGTGGTCATGAATTAAAGTCCTTTTCGCGCTAGGGCGCTTAGTTTAGGAGATATGGGCAAAATAAATTTTTCATATCAAAATTTAATTTTTTTAGGTTTTGGGTGGATTTGTCAATTGTGTGGGGGTGGTCACGAATTAAAGTCCATTTCGCCCTAGGACGCATATTTAAGGAGATATGGGCAAAATAACTTTTTCATACAAAAATTGCAATTTTTTTAGGTTTTGAGTGGATTATTAAATTTTTTTGGGGTGTTACGAATTAAAGTCCTTTTCGCTCTAGGACGCGTATATACGAAGATATGGGCAAAATAAGTTTTTCAGATAAAAATTTCAATTTTTTTAGGTTTTGGGAGGATTATTATACCCTTCACCACTACTGTGGTACGGGTATAATAAGTTTGTGCATTTGTATGTAACGCCTAGAAATATTGCTCATAGACCCATCTTTTAGTATACCGATCGGCTTATAATTAAATTCTGAGTCGATTTAGCGATGTCCGTCCGTCTGTCTGTCTGTCCGTCCGTCTGTCTGTCTGTCCGTCCGTCTGTCTGTCTGTCCGTCCGTCTGTCTGTATATGTAATTTTGTGCACAAAGTACAGCTCGCAATTTTAGTCCGATCGTCCTCAAGTTTGGCATAGGGCCGTTTCTTGGGACAGAGACAATCGCTATTGGTTTTGGAAAAAATCGGTTCAGATTTAGATATAGCTGCCATATATATTTATCCCCGATTTGGTCATAGTTAGCGTGTTTATCAACTGATTTTCTTGAAATATCGTTCATCCAAATATTTTACGAGTCTCGAAAATCTTGCAAAATATCAGCCAAATCGGTTCAGATTTAGATATAGCTCCCATATATATCTTTCGTCCGATTTAGACTCATATGACCACAGAGGCCAAAGTTTACTACCGATCTTCGTGAAATTTTGCACAGAGGGTAGAATTGACATTCTACCAATGCTTGGTAAATTTAATTGAAATCGGTTCAAATTTAGATATAGCTCCCATATATATCTTTCGTCCGATTTAAACTTATATGGCCACAAAAGCCAGAGTTTTGTCGTGATTTGCTTCAAATTTTGCACAAGGGGTACGTTTAATAGTATCGTTAAGTGTGTCAAATTTTGTTAATATCGGTTCAGATTTAGATATAGCTCACATATATATCTTTCACCCGATTTGGACTTATATGGTCTCAAAAGCCAGAGTTTTGCCCTGACTTACTTCAAATTTTGCACAAGCGGTACTTTTAACGATACTATTGTATGTGCTAAATATGGTCAAAATCGATTCAGATTTAGATATAGCTCCCTTATATATCTTTCGTCCGATTTGAACTTATATGGCCTCAAAATCCAGGGTTTTGCCGTGATTTGCTTCAAATTTCGCACAAGCAGTACGTTTAGTAGTATTGGTAATTGTGCCAAATTTAATTAAAATCGGATCAGATTTAGATATGGCTCCCATATATATCTTCCGTCCGATTTGCACTCATATGACCAGGGGACCAAAGTTATACTCCCATTTACGTGAAATTTCGCTTAGATAGCAGAATTATTATTCTAACTATATGTTACTTGTCAAATTTAGTCAAAATCGGTTCAGATTATATATAGCTCCCATATATATATAGCACCCCACTGTTATACATTTGAGACCCATTTTCAATGGAAGTTTCCTCCAATTAAGTGGATAGCGTTAGCCTATTTCCATTTTAATTCTAGAGATTTTGTAGAAGTAAAAAAATTGTCTCCTTTATATAGCTTCCAGCAAATGTGAAGTAGTTGAGATGGTAACACAAATTTTGGCCTACATAGGGGTGAAGGGTATAATATAATCGGCCCCGCCCGACTTTAGACTTTAATTACTTGTTCAATTTTTTTGGGGGTGGTCATGAATTAAAGTCCTTTTCGCGCTAGGGCGCTTAGTTTAGGATATATGGGCAAAATAAGTTTTTCATATAAAAATTTAATTTTTTTTAGGTTTTGGGAGGATTATTCAATTTTTTTTGGGGGTGGTCATGAATTAAAGTCCTTTTCGCCATAAGACGTATATTTAAGGAGATATGGGCAAAATAAATTTTTCATATCAAAATTTTTTTTTTTTAGGTTTTGGGTGGATTTGTCAATTTTTTGGGTGTGGTCACGAATTAAAGTCCTTTTCGCCCTAGCACGTATATTTAAGGAGATATGGGCAAAATAACTTTTTCATATAAAAAGTGCAATTTTTTTAGGTTTTGAGCGGATCATTAAATTTTTTGGGGTGTTACGAATTAAAGTCCTTTTCGCTCTAGGACGCGTATATACGAAGATATGGGCAAAATAAGTTTTTCAGATAAAAATTTCAATTTTTTTAGGTTTCGGGAGGATTACTCAATTTTTTTGGGGGTGGTCATGAATTAAAGTCCTTTTCGCGCTAGGGCGCTTAGTTTAGGAGATATGGGCAAAATAAGTTTTTCATATCAAAATTTAATTTTTTTTAGGTTTTGGGTGGATTTGTCAATTTTTTGAGGGTGGTCAAGAACTAAAATCCTTTTCGCCCTAGGACGTATATTTAAGGAAATATGCAAAATAACTTTTTCATATAAAAATTGCAATTTTTTTAGGTTTTGAGCGGATTATTAAATTTTTTGGGGCGTTACGAATTAAAGTCCTTTTCGCTCTATGACGCGTATATACGAAGATATGGGCAAAATAAGTTTTTCACATTGTTCGGGGATGAACTGATGAAGAGCTGGAATGTGAAATAATTTTGCCTTCCGAAATTATTACACGTGAAGAAATTTTAGTTTTAAATTTTAAAATTCAGGAATATTTATTTACAATTGGTTTAGGGTGTAATTTTAATCTAAATTCATTATTTATTATTAGATTTAAGTTTTAAATTAGATTTTGAGGTTTACAATTAGATTTAGAAATTATTTACAAAAGAAATTCAATTTTAGTTCAACTTTTGGAAAGGGTGTAATTAAGGGTTGTTTCAATTTAAATTCATTTGACAATAGGGAATTGTGCAATATAGTTTTAAGTGAAAATATTATGTGCAATTACATGGAATTTTTGTGCAATATAGTATTAAGGCAAATTAATGTATTTTTGTGTTGTGATTTTGTTCTGATGATTTTTTGTTGATGATGATTGTTGTTAGTGGCCGGCACTTTTCTTTTTGGGTTTATGAGTGGGGAATGGGTTGTTATGGTGTTGATGTGTCTTTATGTATCACTGTGTATTAATCGTCTTCACTAATAGTTTACCTGTAAATGTTCTTTATTTTTAAATGTTCACTTCAATGTTTATATGTTTCAAAGTTTGTTTTATTTTTTCAATAACGAATGTTTCACTACACTTGTTTATCACGGGGGAAGATCGGCAGCGCGCACGCGAGTTGATGGTTGGTTCAAGATTGGTTCGTTGCCCTCTTGAGTGATGCTTAGTAGCCGATGCAAAGCTTAGCGACAAAACTACAAGCATCGATCAAAGGGCAACTTTCCAGGTAAACAAATAGAAAAACAAAAGGATACGACGATTAAAAATTATTTGTGCCGCTACGCACAGTGTTTCAAACCGAGTTCAAACAAACTTTGAACATTCTGCCCCCCGCGAAAGAGTGTAGTTTACCTTACCTTATTGGTTGCTGACTTCGGTTGGACTACTGACGGGCCCCACGAAAACATAGCCCCAATCGGTGAGTTGGGCAAAAACTCTTCCCAGGCCCGTCTGTACGACTCCATCTCGCCGCAAGTAGGCATACGCACTTGCGCCCACTTCGACGTCAATTGACTCGTTGCCTCTGGGATCTATATCTGCCAGTTCATGAGCCTCCATATTTGTGGCTGGGTCCTCAAGGATGGGGTCTGAGTATGGGCGTCTGGGCAGGTCGCGGGTCACCAATGCTTTAAGTTTGTATACCAGCCGACTTCCATAGCGTCGTGCGCGTAATCTAATGGTGGCAAACGTACGACCATCCTTTTCCCTTGTTGGGATGCGAAGCCGGGTGACGGTCGATGCAGCGACTCGGGTGTGTGTGGCAGCTTGGCATAACAGTACTCTTACACTGGCCCAGTCCTCAGACTCCTCAGCCATCATATCCACCTGGGCTGTCGGAATAAAAACTGAAGACCGATGGTACGGTAGCTCTACAGGCGGTGGCGTATAGCGTCCAAAGGTTTCACGAAGCTGAGGAGCCCCATGCAACATCGTATGGTGACGGAGGTTGCATTCACGACACGCGGTGAGGACTGGGCAGTCCGGAGCCAAATGACTGCGCGCCAAGCAGTTACGGCAGTAGCTGCGCCTCTCGACTGCATCATACCGCTGGTAAGGGGTCTGTCGACGGAAAAAAGCACATGACCTGATTGGGTGGTCGTCTTGGCACAGCCCACATGCATACTGCCAGTGCGCAGGTCGGTGTCGTCGATTGGGGCGAAAGGGTCCATTTGGTGATGGGTCGCGAACTGGTAATACTCCGGCCATTTCTGTAACAAAAGTTTTGTGAGTACCGTGTTTTTTGATGAATTTGTGATATGCTAGTCAGTCCGAAAACAGTTTTACTATTTTCGTTATGGGTCGGCTGAGCATACCGCTAGCGGTTCTAATGTCTACTACACGAATATTTTTGTCAGCGCCTTCGTAGGTTTTGACAATCCTCCCTAGTTTCCATTCATTTGAAGGTAAGTGATCATCTTTTATAATAACTAAATCATTTATGGCAAGGGTTTGTTGTGGGTATTTCCATTTGTATCTACGGTGTAATTCATTCAAATATTCCGATTTCCATCTTTGACAAAAATTCTGAGAAATAACTTTTAATCGTGTCCACCGATTGATTAATGTCACATCCCCAACAGAAATATCGGGTTCGGCCGGGGTCAATAATGGAGAACCTATCAGAAAATGTCCTGGTGTCAAAGGCTCTAAGTCTGAAGGGTCATCACTAGTTGGACTAATCGGACGTGAATTAAGACAAGCCTCTATGCGGGCTAAAATAGTTGATAATTCTTCAAACGTAAAATTCATTTTTGGCATTGTTTTACGAAGGTGGGTCTTGAACGATTTAACCCCCGCCTCCCACAGACCTCCCATATGGGGAGCCCCTGGAGGAATAAATTTCCATTCTAAATTTTGATGCGTGTGTCTTTGAATAGTATTGTCTTGAATTGATTTCATAAATGCGATCCTATCTTTTTTAATAAGTTCCGCGGCACCTATAAAGTTTTTCCCATTATCCGAGAATATTTTTTCCGGACACCCTCTTCTGCCTATAAAGCGATCTAAAGCAGCTATGAAGGACTGGGTCGACAAATCACTAGTAGCTTCTAAGTGGATTGCGCGAGTCGGAAAACAAACAAATATACAGACATAACCCTTTGTAATAAGACAAGCTCGAGCAGTCAAACTTTTTATCCCAAAGGGTCCAGCAAAATCTACCCCCGTATTTTGAAAGGGTCTAGATAACATAGTGCGTTCTGGTGGCAGGGATGCCATAATTTGAGTTTGGGTCCGGTGTCGATGTATAGAACATATCCGACAATTGTGAATAACCTTTTTTACTAATTGTTTCACACGAAAAATCCAAAATTCCGATCGAATGACACGAACCATTAGTTGATTGCCACCGTGCATTGTGACCTTATGAACAAATTCTACAAATAAAAGAGCAAACCGAGAGTCGTATGGAATTAAGATAGGATGGCGCTCGCTATATGTAAGAGCCGGAGATTGAACTAAACGACCGTTTGATCTAAGCACTCCTTTTGAGTCGATGAATGGGTTAAACGATAAAATGCTACTGTTTGGCGAGAGTCGCTTCTTTTGAGTCAAAGCTAAATATTCTTCAGCAAAATAATGTTTTTGAGTAACGATGATTAGACGAGTCTTTATATCATTGAGTTCAGATGAGGATATGTCCTCCGACGCAATTCGAGACCGATTTGAACCTGTATTCCGCCAAAAACGCATTACATACGATAGCACTCGATAAGCGCGTGATAAAGATGAGAAGCGGGTCAAAGGGTCTTCGAAAACAGTTGTCGCGAAAACTTTAACTTGTTTAGCTTCAACATTCGTATCTGCGTTGAGTTGAGTTTTGGGCCACTGATCTCTGGGCAATTTCAACCATTCTGGCCCCGTCCACCACAAATGATGTTCTTTTAACTCATCTGGTGAACAACCACGACTCGCGATATCGGCTGGGTTCGATTCAGAGTCCACGTGATTCCAGTTTTCATTACCGACGCTTTCTAAAATTTCAGAAACCCGATTTCCAACAAAAGTGCTCCAAGAACACGGCGGTTTACGAAGCCATGCTAATACTATGGTGGAGTCAGTCCAGAAATGTGTCGTAAATTGCGCTATTTGTAGATTTGGAATGATTGCATTTGCTAACTTTGATAACATAACCGCTCCGCATAACTCTAATCTCGGTAAAGAAATTTTCTTTATTGGGGCCACACGAGTTTTGGCTGCTAAAAGAAAAGTGTCTACTTGGTTTCCGATTTCTACTCGAATATAAAGCGTTGCAGCGTACGCGCTTTCCGACGCGTCACAGAAACCGTGTAGTTCGACCGCGCTTGAGGGTGAAAATCGAATCCATCTTGGTACAGATATAGTATTAATAGTCGGGCTATTTTTCACAAAATTTCTCCAATTCATAGTAGTTACGGGTTTTAATGTGTCATCCCACCCTATTTTATCTAACCAGACTTGCTGCATCACTAATTTGGCAACTATAATGATCGGAGCAAGCCAGCCGCAAGGGTCGAAAAATTTAGCAATTGTCGATAAAACTTCGCGTTTAGTGAAAAGTTCTCTTTCTTCAACATTTGGCGCTTTAAATGAGAAAGCATCGGTCGCTACATTCCAACGAATGCCAAGGGTCTTGGTTGACGATCCTTCAGAAAGATCTAACCAATTGACAGGCAACAATAAATCATGATGTAGATCATTTAATAGACGTGGGTCGTTAGAGGTCCATTTCCTCAACTCGAAACCAGCAGAGTCTAAAACAGATGTCAATTGTTTTCTAGCGGCGATGGTGTCTTCAATCGTGTGTCCCCCCGCTAATACATCATCAACGTATAAATTTTCTTTGATTATTTTTGAGCCCAAAGGGTATGAGTCTTGTACATCTTCAGCTAATTGAAGCAGGGTTCTTATTGCCAAAAACGGTGCGCAATTTACGCCAAAAGTTACGGTTAACAATTCAAAATCTTCCACTGGATCATTTTCGGAGAATCGGAAAAGTATTCTTTGAAACGAAGCTTGATTTGGGTCTATTAATATCTGCCGATACATTTTTGTGACATCGGCGTTGAAAACGTATTTGAAAAAACGCCATTTTAAAATTTGTAACACCAAATCCTGTTGAAGAATAGGCCCTGTATGTAAAATATCATTAAGACTCTTTTTATTTGAAGTAGGGCTTGATGCATTAAATACCACTCTAAGTTTGGTGGTCGTTCTATCTGGTTTAATAACTGCGTGGTGCGGTAAATAGTAATGAGGGGTCTTGTAAATATTTTGTGGATCAACTTTTCGCATGTGTCCCAATTGAAGATATTCCCTAATAGCAGCGTCGTATTCCGCCTTTATATCAGGGGTCCTGGCCAATTTCTTCTCCATTCTGTGAAATTGTGCAAGTGCGATGTTTCGAGATGCACCAATTTCTGCGCAACTTTTGAATGGTAGAGTCACTATGTATCTTCCCGCTTCATTACGTCTCGTCGTAGACGTGTAATTTGTTTCACAATAAATATCTTCAGCTGACCTCAAAATCTTTTTTGGGGTTTCTTCCACCTCCCAAAAACGTGTGATTATTTTTTCCAAAGATGAGGCACTGTGAAGAGCAATTTTTCTAGTTGTCTCAATATTATGTTGAATGGGTCCGCCAACTATCCATCCAAATACAGTGTCTTGTGCCAATATTGAGCCAAAAGATTTCATAGGAACATCATGAGTGTATATGAACGGTCCTATATCAAGCCCGATGAGCATATCAACGGGTCGACTATCAAAGAACTGCGGATCGGCTAATCTAAGATGCCGGAACTCATCAAACAATGTTCGATCAAGAGTATGCGTTGGTAAATTAGACGGAAGAGTCTTTAACACGGGTGCCCAAACCTCTAATTCAAAAGTAGGGTCTATGCGTGAACAAAGATTAAAAACACAAGCCTTTGTAGATGTCTCAGCAACTGTGTCACTCAAACCTGTGACGTGAACTAAATTCCTGACTGTAGGAAGTTGTAATCTGTTTTTGATTCTTTCAGAAATAAATGTCGATTGTGACCCAGGATCAATGATTGCCCTGGCGTCATATCTCTGTCCCTTTGATTCGATTTGAACGATTGCGGTAAACAAAAGTGTAGTTTCGGGTCGTGGAGTGGGTCTATCTTCTTGCAACGTAAGAGTCGTTATACTAGGCGTTTCGTTAGTAGAAGTGGACTGTATACTAGATGAAATCGATGATTGAACTAGAGTGGAACAAGTGGCAGCACTTGCACTAGATTGTGCTCCACCTTGAACCTGATTAACAAATGTGTTGAGAGCGGCAGCACTAGTGCTAGGTTGTGCTCCGTCTCGTACTTGATGAACTAAAGTGTTGAGAGCAACAGCACTTGCACTAGATTGTGCTGCGTCTCGTGTGTGTGTTGTGTTGGTAGGGGTAGAGCCAACATTGCCCTTATGTAACAGACTGTGGTGTCGCTGATTACATTCCCTACAACTATAACGACTTTTGCATTCCCGAACTCCATGATCGGCCAATAAACAATTGTAGCAAAGATGATTTTGTTTTGTTATTTGTATTCTGTCATTGGGTGACCTTTCCAAAAATTTGGGACAGTTTCGCAACAAATGATTTGTCCGACAAATTGGACAAACGCTTTCATTTTGTTTGCGACTAGGATTATTAATATTTTTCGAATTATGGTTGGCTTGTGAATTACTATTGAGTCTTGAACCCGAAGGATTATGTCTCTGAGTGACATTTGTATGAAAACTATTAACGCGATTCCCCCTTCTATCATTATCCGATCTTGATTGATTATGTTTCGAATTTTGAATTTTAATATTCCCCACCGATTCCAAAGTTTTAAACTTGTGTGACAGAAAATCGTCTAATTTCTGCCAACTTGGAAGTGTCGAACAATCCTCTAAACTGTTCTCAAATTCTTCCAAAAACGTACGAGGTAATTTTGTTGAAACAAGGTATACTAATATCGGGTCCCATTCCCCCGTGTCTACTAGCAAAGACTCTAACGTTTGTGTACAAGTGTTAATTGTGCGTTGTAATTTTTGTATCGTTGACGCGTTTTCAACTGATACTGTAGGCAAATTAAACAGAATCCTAAGCTGTTCGTTAACTTGCATCCGTTTATTTTCGTATCTATTTTCTAAATTTCTCCATGCGATGTCGAAACCCTCATTAGTTAAGGGTACATTCGTTATAATTTCTCGCGCTTCTCCCGATGTCTTTTGGGTTAAATGGAATAATTTCTCGACTTTACTCAATCTTGGGTTATTAATGTAAATTGCAGAGAATAAATCTCTGAATGTAGGCCATTCGCTATACCCGCCCTTAAAAGTGTCGGTGTCGCATGGTGGTAATCGTAAATTTGGGGTCGAATTTGGGTCTACTGCCATATTTTGTGTCGTTAATGATTCCCTAGCTATTTTTTCCTGATTCTCCCGTTCCTGCCGCGCCGAGATCTGTGAGTTGATCGTACTTAAACCTGTCTTATAGACGTCCATACCGTTTTTATAATGACCGCGAAGCTTATCCTTATCTATAGGAGTCTCTCCCTCAACTGGAACCCTATCTCGACAGTTTACATAAGCCCGCCTAACTTGGTCCCATAACGTATTTAGCTCCACTCGAGCCGCTTCCAACGCGTGTAAATCTTCGGTGGCCGCCTTAACAGATAAAACGCTTTCAACATCCACGAGATCATTTAAACAATTGGCAAATTTTTCTTTCAAAATTCTATCCATAATGTATTTTAAACTTTTTTGCACCGGTCAAAAAACTAAAATATATTATAACTCGCGAAAGAATCAAAAACTAGTTTTATTCAGAAAAAGCACGAATTTTCTACAATAAACTATTTCAAATCAAAATATTCTTTCAAACGGGACAAAACTTGTAGTGTCGAAAATATTTTCTAATCAAGAAAAATTAAAAACGAGTCAAATTTAACAAAAAAATTGGGTCAGTAGACAAATTGGGCCAAAATTACGTAAAACCAAAAAAAAATCCCAAAAATTTACGTTTACAACGAATGTTCCAAAGAATTTCCAAAAAAAATCTCGAAAAAAAATTTAACGAAAAATTTCCCAAACACACAAAAAATCAAAAAACAGAAAAGCAATATTTTGTTAAAGCACGATGCTCAAAAATATATGGATTTTAGCAATTTTGCAATACAAATAAACGAAATTAAAAAAAAGCTGAAAAAATTTGTTTAAAAAAAAAAATGTGTCAAAAAATTTCAAAAACCAACTATCTCCTACCTTTTTGTGGGTCAGAGGGTCGAATAGATAGATTGGCTTTGAAATAAAGGTTGATAAAAAATATAAATAGAAAATAAATTGTTTTCTTCAAAAAAAGTTTAAATTGTTGCCGATTGATTCAATGGTAAATTTTTCCAGGGTCTCTTTTTTTTACGGTGTACGGGAAATAAAATGATAAATTCCCAATTAAATAATTCCAAAATCCAAAAAAAATCAAAAATCGATTTGATGAAAAAAAATCCAAAATTTTTATGAATTTTCCAATTTGATGTTTTTTTATGATTGAAGAAAACAAAATAAATTAAATTTTTTGAGCAAAAATAAAATTTAAAAAATGTTTGTAATTTTTTCCAACAAGAATTGAGGAAAAAATTTCTTTTAGTGTAACCGCTTTTTTTCCAAAATCATTCGTTTTCCAATTTTTTCTCAAATTACGTAATAAAATATATGTCCAAATGTATGTGTCATGAGCATATCACAAACTCTAAGTTTTTTACTTTTTTTTACGGGTTATACAGGGTCTTTGCAACAACAAGCTCCCAACTATGAGCTCAGCAAAAACTGTATACCAAAAAATCCACAAAAAAAATCAAAAAATAGGTACTCACTTTGAAGCTTTGTAAATTTGTATGTATGTGTGTAATTGGATGTATAAAAATGGCGTCTGCTTTCTGCCGCTGTGTTGTTGTGTCGCTTTGTAGTGCTGTTGAAGATTTTGTTGTGTCGCTAGGGACTGTTTGTGTCGTGAAAAACTGTAAGTTTTATTGTTGGACAAAATGTAGTTTTTAAAAAACCGTTGTTACGGTTTTGTCCAAATTCACCAAAAATGTCCAAAGTTCAATGTTTATTTTTTGTTGTTGTTTTATTTTACACGACCGAACCGAGAATTGATTGTTATAAAAATGCACAAAAACTTGGGTTAATTTTGTATGGGTCACTTGTATGTAATTTTTTGACCAATTTTGCAAAAAACTGATTTTTTAAAATATCACAAATAGAAAATTTTACTTATGCCAAAAAATACATAAATTCACTTTTTCATTGTTTTTTACAGTGTAAATCAGTTTTTCTTTGATTAATTGATCAAAAAATTACGAAAAAACACTTTTGTATACTGGGTCACTAAATTTTGAAAATTTCGAAAAAAACACTTTTTTCTTTAATATACACTATTTTTCCAAAAAAGTACATAATTTTTACGAAAAACACTTCAAAATTATTATTGTCCACAATTTTTTACTATTTTTCAAACATTTTACTTAAATGTCATAACCTTTTATTTTTACAGTGTAGTATTAATGTCATTACCCTTTATTTGCCTTCTCTCTATGCTTTATATGTTTGTATGTACGTATGTGTGTTTGAATATTTTTTTTTGCTGTCCGCTTGTTGGTCAGTCAATGCATCACTAGCTGTGTGGTCACCGTATGTTGTTGTTGTTGTTTATTTTGTTTTGCATAGAGTTACTTACATTTGAAGGGCATGGGCATTTGAATATTTTTTGACTCTTGGGTTTTTTGTTTGTTGTTGTATTACACTGGGGTTTTTGATATTAATATTACACTGGGTTATGATCACTTAATAATTTTTTCTTTTTTTATATACTACAGTTTTTTTTTCTTTTTTAAAAACAACACTATTGGGTCACTGGGTTTTTGAACTTTTACATTTAGAACAAAATCACAATACACTTGGAGAAAAAATTTTATATTATTTTTTAATCAATTTTATTGTTTTTAATAATTTAAAAAACACAAATCCGGTTCGCAATGGACCAAAATGATCGGGGATGAACTGATGAAGAGCTGGAATATGAAATAATTTTGCCTTCCGAAATTATTACACGTGAAGAAATTTTAGTTTTAAATTTTAAAATTCAGGAATATTTATTTACAATTGGTTTAGGGTGTAATTTTAATCTAAATTCATTATTTATTATTAGATTTAAGTTTTAAATTAGATTTTAAGGTTTACAATTAGATTTAGAAATTATTTACAAAAGAAATTCAATTTTAGTTCAACTTTTGGAAAGGGTGTAATTAAGGGTTGTTTCAATTTAAATTCATTTGACAATAGGGAATTGTGCAATATAGTTTTAAGTGAAAATATTATGTGCAATTACATGGAATTTTTGTGCAATATAGTATTAAGGCAAATTAATGTATTTTTGTGTTGTGATTTTGTTCTGATGATTTTTTGTTGATGATGATTGTTGTTAGTGGCCGGCACTTTTCTTTTTGGGTTTATGAGTGGGGAATGGGTTGTTATGGTGTTGATGTGTCTTTATGTATCACTGTGTATTAATCGTCTTCACTAATAGTTTACCTGTAAATGTTCTTTATTTTTAAATGTTCACTTCAATGTTTATATGTTTCAAAGTTTGTTTTATTTTTTCAATAACGAATGTTTCACTACACTTGTTTATCACGGGGGAAGATCGGCAGCGCGCACGCGAGTTGATGGTTGGTTCAAGACTGGTTCGTTGCCCTCTTGAGTGATGCTTAGTAGCCGATGCAAAGCTTAGCGACAAAACTACAAGCATCGATCAAAGGGCAACTTTCCAGGTAAACAAATAGAAAAACAAAAGGATACGACGATTAAAAATTATTTGTGCCGCTACGCACAGTGTTTCAAACCGAGTTCAAACAAACTTTGAACACACATAAAAAATTCTTTTTTTTTAGGTTTTGGGAGGATTATTCAATTTTTTTGGGGGTGGTCATGAATTAAAGTCCTTTTCGCGCTAGGGCGCTTAGTTTAGGAGATATGACCAAAATAAGTTTTTCATATCAAAATTAAAATTTTTTTTAGGTTTTGTGTGGATTTGTCAATTTTTGGGTGTGGTCACGAATTAAAGTCCTTTTCGCCCTAGGACGTATATTTAAGGAGATATTGGCAAAATAACTTTTTCATATAAAAATTGCAATTTTTTTAGGTTTTGAGTGGATTATTAAATTTTTTGGGGTGTTACGAATTAAAGTCCTTTTCGCTCTAGGACGCGTATATACGAAGATATGGGCAAAATAAGTTTTTCAGACAAAAATTTCAATTTTTTAAGGTTTTGGGAGGATTATTCAATTTTTTTGGGGGTGGTCATGAATTAAAGTCCTTTTCGCGCTAGGGCGCTTAGTTTAGGAGATATGGGCAAAATAATTTTTTCATATCAAAATTTAAATTTTTTTTAGGTTTTGGGTGGATTTGTCAATTTTTTGGGTGTGGTCACGAATTAAAGTCCATTTCGCCCTAGGACGCATATTTAAGGAGATATGGGCAAAATAACTTTTTCATATAAAAATTGCAATTTTTTTAGGTTTTGAGTGGATTATTAAATTTTTTGGGGTGTTACGAATTAAAGTCCTTTTCGCTCTAGGACGCGTATATACGAAGATATGGGCAAAATAAGTTTTTCAGATAAAAATTTCAATTTTTTTAGGTTTTGGGAGGATTATTCTATTTTTTTGGGGGTGGTCATGAATTAAAGTCCTTTTCGCGCTAGGGCGCTTAGTTTAGGAGATATGGGCAAAATAAGTTTTTCATATCAAAATTTAATTTTTTTAGGTTTTGGGTGGATTTGTCAATTTTTTGAGGGTGGTCAAGAACTAAAATCCTTTTCGCCCTAGGACGTATATTTAAGGAGATATGGGCGAAATAACTTTTTCATATCAGTCTGTCTTTGACCTTCTTCGTGAGCAGTCATAAGTCGCGCTTGAATACACTGATTGTGCCGTTGGCAATTAATTAGTAGAGAACCGTTATAAAACTCTCTTTCAGTTTAAATTTTAAGAAAAACAAAAACAAATATCTAATAAAGTGAGAAAGGATTTACGTGTGAAAGAATAACAAAAGATAAATAAGTGAAGTGTTTCTGATAAAAAATTGGATTTTTAAATAAAAAGGAAAAAACACAAATAGTTAAAAAAGAAGATATTCAATTTTTATGTTAAATTTGTGATACAAAATGGGTGAACCACTTGACCCTCATCTCTCAACGAGGATTGACAAGACAAATAAATTAAAAAAACATTTCTATGGGACCAAAATATTTGGTAATGAGCAGAGTTAATAGTGAAAATAATACATAATCTCAAGTTTCCCCATTCTTGTTAAAGAAAACAATTGACTATGTTTGTAATGGTGAAATTTAAAGTTGCAAAAAATTAAGAAATGGTAACATTTTGCTAAAAACCAAAAACTTAACTCAAGCAACCAAACTCGTGCAGCTTACATCTCTTACCCCTTCCATTGAAGTAGAAGTCAAAGAACACGAATATTTGAACAGTTCTAAAGGCGTTATATATTCAGGTGATTTGATTGGTACGAAAGATGAAGAAATTCTTGAAGAAATGAAGCCTCAGAGTGTCTCTGAGATAAGACAAATAATGAGAAAAGATGGTGAGCGATTAAATGAAACGGGACTTATCATTCTTACATTTTCGAAGCCAAAACACCCAGAAGAAGTAAAGGTTGGTTACGAAATTACGCCTGTTCGTACATTTATTCCCTTTCCCCTGAGATGTTTCAAGTGTTTTAAATTTGGTCACCCAACAAAATATTGTAATGCAGAGAAAAAATGCTGCAATTGCTCTTTGCCATTCCATACAGATCCAGATAAAAACGAATTGTGTCAAAATGAGAAACGCTGCATCAATTGTGATGCCCATAATATGGAGAATAAGAACCACAACACAATGGATAAAAAATGTCCAATATTCTTAAAAGAGAAAGAGATCCAAGCAATAAAAACAACTAAAAAAGTCGACAACAAAAAAGCAAGAGAAATATATCTCGAAAGACATCAAACCCACTCTTCCTTCGCTTCTGTAGTCCGACCATCGGTTAGCTATAGCAACATTGATATGTTTGATAAAAGTATGACGTCATCAAACCTTCCATCGGGCTCCATGCCCCCATCGAACATGTCCACTCATACCAGTTGTTCAAACCATAGCCAACCTACTCCAAGCAGTATACCACACACAGCAACAACAACAACAAAGCACACAACCCCATCGAAATCATCAACAATAAAAATTGCACCCAAGAATTTGTCTAGACGAAAACAATTGGAGCTCAAAGCCAAACTTCGAAAGACAACAACACCAACAACTAAAGCGTCGAAAATAAAAAGCACACCAATGAAGTCTCCGCTGCCAATGGACATTCTTTTATCAGATGGTGAAGAAATTTTTGATATCACATAGAATTTTCTTTTTAATTTTTTATTAAATAACTTATTTTAGTTAGTATATTTTAAACAATTTTCTTTTTTATATATATAGTTTATAATGCCATTAAAAATAATTCATTGGAACATGAAAGGATATTTGAATAATTATCAAGAATTGCAACTTATCATTAAGTCTCATAGCCCACACATCATTGCTTTGCAGGAAACACATTTACAAACAACATTGGGAATTCCAGTGCCTTTAAATTACACACTTTATAGTAAAAATAGTTCTGATAATTCTTATGGAGCTTCAGCAATTCTGGTGCATGCTCAAATTCAGCATAATGTACACGACATAGAGTCGAATTTTGATATAGTTTCGATAACTGTCGAATCAAAAGTAAAATTTATGATGACATCGGCATATATTTCTCCTAGTACGACTTTTGACAAGGACACTCTAGAAGAACTTTTTCCATATTCGAACCAACAACATTTTGTAGTTGGGGATTTTAACGGCTGGAATCGCCTTTGGGTATCTTCGGCCAATAATAGTAGAGGTAATAAAATTGCCTCATTTTTAAATGATTCTAATTACATTTTGCTCAACGACGGCAGTCCAACACATTTTACCACTCATGGTACGTTTACTCATATTGATTTGACATTTTGTTCTCCAAGACTAGCTTTGAACAGTCAGTGGCAAATCTTAAATGATTTGCACGGGAGTGATCATTATCCGATTTTGACCACACTTTTCCCTCGAGAATTTAGTAAAAATATTAGACTTAAGCCCAGATTTAAGACGGATCTAGCAAATTGGGATGCTTATATGGAAAACGTCAGCAGGTTTAGCGCAGAAATTCCTATATCTGAAGAAGTAAATAAGGAGGCAGCAAATTTGACTAGGATTATACATCGTGCCGCAAATATTTCCATACCACAAAACCATAATAGACAGAGTAGTTTTCAAGTTCCTTGGTGGAATAAAAAGCTAGAAAAATTAAAGAAGGAGCGAAATAGTATGTGGAACATTGTTAAAAGGGACATATCGAGTGTAAATATTATTAATTTTAAACGGGCAAACGCTATTTTTAAACGGGAATTGAAATTATCTAAGCGATTAAGCTTAGACAAGTTCACTTCAGAAATTAATTCTAAAACTTCCACTTCGACGGTATGGAGAAATATAAGGCGCTTGTGTGGCGTCAAAATGCGAGCTGGTATTCATTGTATCAGAGCACACTGAAAAAAAAGCATACTCGGTTCCAAAGATTTTGTCTTTACTTTAAAAAATTTGGTATTGATTCCGAGCCAAAGAAGCGGAGAATACAAGTAAGGATACTTTTAAGACACAATTCTCTTTTAAATTTAGGTTTTGTGTACATGCTTCTAGGAAGCAAATTTTAATTTTTCGCTTTCTCAGTTTTTTTTCTTCATATGCTATCAAAGTCCTTTAAAACCGAGTTAACGGCAACTTTATTTTCCAAATTAGGACTCGACTCCAGTAGAAATTATGCTATGTTTGAAGTAAAAAACTTCTTTAAAACAAAGTTTTGAAAAACATGTCCTATATTTGAACGATTTTTTGCTTTGTAGTCAAGATGCAAAAAGACAACAAATTTAAAGACAATTTCATTAAATTTAAAGAATTTTTCTGAATTATTAAAGTCAAGTTGACCTTAGCCTTTTTTTCTTTCATGTTAAGATACCCATTTTTAAATCAAATCACTTAATTATAAGGACAATACGACTTCATTGAAAAGTTTATCGACTTTTGGACAAGGAAAATAACTTTATTTTAGAGAAATGCGTCTTCTATGCTAAGCAAAATTTGTATTCGTATTTTAAAGACATGAAATCTTTGACCTCACGACAATATTTTTTTCAGTGCAGAAAATGAGCCTGACAGAGGAATTACCGACAAAGTAGAGATTGCGAATTTGTTTGGAAATTATTGGTCTAATGAGTCAAGGGATAACAATTTTGATCAAACTTTTAAAGAACGGAAATCAGCTATAGACTTATCTATTGATTACGTACCCCTCCGAAGATCTCGTATTATAGATGGGAACATAACCTATTTAGAGATGAACTCGATTATTGAAAGTTTTAGGGGAAGGACTCCAGGAAAGGATCGCGTAAATTATGCTATGATTAAGAATTTACCGTATGACGTTAAAAGGAGACTATGTGGGTTATTCGATAATATTTTCCATAGCTATATACCTCAGTCCTACAACCGAAGTCTTGTAACTCCGGTTTTGAAACCTAATTCCAGCAAGGAGATACTAACTAGCTATAGACCCATATCCCTAAACTCATGTTTTTCAAAGGTTCTTGACAAAATTGTGGCGAAAAGACTATGGTGGTTTGTTAATACATACAAACTTATTAGTAGTCAGCAAATCGCATTTAGACAAGGAAAGTCAGTAGCTGATAATCTACTTTATGTAGATAATCTGATTACTGATTCGCTTTCAAGGAAAGGACACTTATCCATAATATCATTAGATTTTGCTAAGGCATTCGATAGAATTGGTGTGCATACGATTATTGACCAGCTTAAGGAATGGAAGCTAGGACCGAACATAATTAAATATATTTTTAATTTCATGACTAAGAGACAATTTAGGGTTAAAATAGGAAATAACACATCTGATACTTTCAATGGAATACCCCAGGGTTCGCCTATCTCAGTTATTTTATTTTTAATATCTTACGAAAAATTATGTTCCAAGCTTACTCTTTATAAGGATATTTCATTTTGTGCATATGCAGATGATTTTTTAATTATAAAAGTGTTCCGAGGACGATCCAATAGATGCAACTTGGATCATGTTTTTCGTGAAATATCTGATTGGTCCAAGTATTCTGGTGCCCGACTTTCGATACCGAAAAGTATGCATCTACACATATGTCGGAAACGTATTTGCACTATATCTGTTCCTTTACGCAATAATTCTATCGAACGAGTCCTGTCTCTGAAGATTTTGGGAGTTACTATTGACTCTCGATACAGATGGCTATCACACATAGAACACTTAATTTCCTCTCTAATGAAGCGGTTAGATATAATTAAATGTCTTTCTTCATTAAAGTTCAAATGTGACATCCTTTCAATTTTAGGAGTTATTAATGCGATGATTAGAAGTAAAATAGTTTATGGTATCTACCTTTACGGTTATACAACCAAGAGAAACTTAGACAAGGTAAAGGCTATATACAACAGCGGTATACGTATAGCACTAGGAGCATTCAAATCAACCCCAATCCGTAATTTATATTTTGAAGCGGAAATGCCCTCTATCGAGGACCTTAGATCACATGCTACAGCAAAGCTATATAAATCTATATTATACTCTTACAGCACGCCCAATCATTCGCACTTGAAAAAGATTTTTGGAAGGAAAAGACCTACGAGAATTGAAACGACTAATCAGAAAGTTATTCGAATTTGCAGGCGATATGACTTACCCTATAAGCCATTCACCGTTGACAAATTCAAAAATCCCCCATGGCATTTACAGGATTCTATATTAGAATCATTACGTTTACACAGAAAGGACAATACACCACAAGAGATATATCAACAGAATTTTAAAGAATTACAAAACAAACTGCAAGAATACGCATTTTTATACACGGACGGATCAAAAGATGAATTTAGTACCGCTTTCAGCGTGACTAAAATTGACAGTACCATTACCACATCATTATTACCTCATTATAGCTCTGTATTTACTGCAGAGATTATAGCAATTTTTAAAGCCATACAATACATTAAAGACATAGATGAGAAACACGTGATTTGCACGGATTCTTTATCAGCCATTGATGCAATCAAGAATATCAACAATCGTGATTACTATCCATCCCATATTAGAGGAGAATTGATTGACCATTATCCAAATATTAAAATTATGTGAATTCCCGGTCATGTGGGCATAATCGGAAACGAACATGTGGATTCTATGGCACGTAGTGCCAAATCATCGCCAGTATCAATGATACCAAACTTTAATACAAGAGATATCAACCGGTTATTAAATTCCAAACTTAGAGAGAAAGTTCACTTTGGACTGAACAATACCACAGAATGGTACAAGAAGGTAAACGTTGAGAAAAATACAATTAAGAAACTTGCCCATGCTAATATTGACAGATACGAAATGACCAAAATCGTACGACTAAGACTCGGACATACGTTGATCACACATCAAAAATACATGGATAGAAATAACCCGACCGATTGCCCTCTTTGTCATGTGGAAGATGTTGGTGTTGAGCATATATTGGATATATGCCCAAATCTCCACAAAATTAGAACTGAAATATTTAACTCTCAGAAACCTTCATTGGTTTTAAATTATGAAGACAATGATAACACACATAAACTTCTTGAATTCCTTAGACAAACAAATTTGATGCATTCTATTTAGTTAAGTTTAACTGACTTTTTATGTTCCATTGTGCTTAGGGCCGCCGTTGCCATAGCCCTAATTAATTTAGTTTGTAATTTTAATTATAATCTAAATATGTAAATAAATAAATAAATAAATAACTTTTTCATATAAAAATTGCAATTTTTTTAGGTTTTGAGCGGATTATTAAATTTTTTGGGGTGTTACGAATTAAAGTCCTTTTCCCTCTAGGACGCGTATATACGAAGATATGGGCAAAATAAATTTTTCAGATAAAAATTTCAATTTTTTTAGGTTTTGGGAGGATTATTCAATTTTTTTGGGGTGGTGACGAATTAAAGTCCATTTCGCCCTAGGACGCATATTTAAGGATATATGGGCAAAATAACTTTTTCATATAAAAATTGCAATTTTTTTAGGTTTTGAGTGGATTATTAAATTGTTTGGGGTGTTACGAATTAAAGTCCTTTTCGCTCTAGGACGCGTATATACGAAGATATGGGCAAAATAAGTTTTTCAGATAAAAATTTCAATTTTTTTAGGTTTTGGGAGGATTATTCAATTTTTTTGGGGGTGGTCATGAATTAAAGTCCTTTTCGCGCTAGGGCGCTTAGTTTAGGAGATATGGGCAAAATAAGTTTTTCATATCAAAATTTAAATTTTTTTAGGTTTTGGGTGGATTTGTCAATTTTTTGGGGGTGGTCACGAATTAAAGTCCATTTCGCCCTAGGACGCATATTTAAGGAGATATGGGCAAAATAACTTTTTCATATAAAAATTGCATTTTTTTAGGTTTTGAGTGGATTATTAATTTTTTTGGGGTGTTACGAATTAAAGTCCTTTTCGCTCTAGGACGCGTATATACGAAGATATTATTTTTTTTTTATCATTTAAACATAAAACGATTGCTTAAATATATGCACTACAACTAGTCTTTAATTTCAAGTAAGACTAACTAGTAATTTATTTAGGTTAAATTATAAGTTAAGTGCAGCTTAGATTAGTTTGTTTAATGTATTTGCTGGGTGAAACGCTGCTTCAAATCATTGGGCTTGAATGGTCCCAATCGACGCAGTATTTGTTTGTCATCTAAGAGATTTGGGATTTCCTCATTTTTATGGGAAATAAGTCTTTTTTCGTGGGATTTTGCCAGAAGAGTTATTTCGTCTCTCACTGAATTTATTTTGAGGTCTCGGTGTAAATCCGTATTTCGTATGTACCATGGCGCTTTGACTACATTCCTCAATACTTTATTTTGGAATGTTTGAATAATATTAATAGTCTCGTCTTTGGCACAGCCCCAGAGTTGACTTCCATATGTCCACACTGGCTTTAGTACTTGCTTGTAAATCATTAATTTGTTCTGAGTGGAGAGTCTAGAATTTCTACCCATAAGCCAATTTACGAAGATATGGGCAAAATAAGTTTTTCAGATAAAAATTTCAATTTTTTTAGGTTTTAGGAGGATTATTCAATTTTTTTGGGGGTGGTCATGAATTAAAGTCCTTTTCGCGCTAGGGCGCTTAGTTTAGGAGATATGGGAAAAATAAGTTTTTCATATCAAAATTTATTTTTTTTTAGGTTTTGGGTGGATTTGTCAATTTTTTGGGTGTGGTCGCGAATTAAAGTCCTTTTCGCCCTAGGGCGTATATTTAAGGAGATATGGGCAAAATAACTTTTTCATATAAAAATTTGCAATTTCTTTAGGTTTTGAGCGGATTATTAAATTTTTTGGGGTGTTACGAATTAAAGTCCTTTTCGCTCTAGGACGCGTATATACGAAGATATGGGCAAAATAAGTTTTTTCAGATAAAAATTTCAATTTTTCTAGGTTTTGGGAGGATTATTCAATTTTTTTGGGGGTGGTCATGAATTAAAGTCCTTTTCGCGCTAGGGCGCTTAGTTTAGGAGATATGGGCAAAATAAGTTTTTCATATCAAAATTTAAATTTTTTTTAGGTTTTGGGTGGATTTGTCAATTTTTTGGGTGTGGTCACGAATTAAAGTCCTTTTCGCCCTAGGACGTATATTTAAGGAGATATGGGCAAAATAACTTTTTCATATAAAAATTGTAATTTCTTTAGGTTTTGAGCGGATTATTAAATTTTTTGGGGTGTTACGAATTAAAGTCCTTTTCGCTCTAGGACGCGTATATACGAAGATATGGGCAAAATAAGTTTTTCAGATAAAAATTTCAATTTTTTTAGGTTTTGGGAGGATTATTCAATTTTTTTGGGGGTGGTCATGAATTAAAGTCCTTTTCGCACTAGGGCGCTTAGTTTAGGAGATATGGGCAAAATAAGTTTTTCATATCAAAATTTAAATTTTTTTAGGTTTTGGGTGGTGTTAGAGCCTGTAAGCTTTTTTACAGGCTAGTGCGAAAAAATAAAACAACGAAATTTTTAAAGTTTTCGATCGAATTGGTTTTATTTGAATTCTGCTTGGCAACTAAAAACTAAAAATCAAAATTCAATATGCAAATGAAATGTTTGTATGTATATTGCATTGATCGTTTTCTTTTTGGTTACACCGCTAGATTTTATGGCCCTTAACAATGCAATGCATGTAGGTGTGTTTGGTTGACAATTGCAATTTAGCTAGCAATGTAAAAGTCATACACACAGCGATGTACATACTAATTCGAAGATGAGAGCACGCATAGCGATGCACCAATGCTTTGGGCATTTGATGCTGCTGTTGTCGCTGCATATATTTCTGCTGCTAATTATTTGGACAATTTTGCTCGCACAGTGGTTTCTCAAAACATCCTCCCCCCGTTGGAAGGCTTTGACTTTCAACAGTGTTATCTTCGATGGGTAAAGGGGCTAGTTTGGACACCGAGCGACGTGAAACACCATTTGATGTCTTAACAATAAAGACTCTCACTATGCCATCACTGCCACATATAGTTTCCACAATCCGACCCAGTTTCCATTTTAGTGGTGGAAGATTATCGTCTTTCACGAGAACCATAGCCCCAGTTGCAATATTATTTTTGCTACTCTTCCATTTCGTACGTTCTTGCAATAGGTTTAAATATGAACAGCTCCACTTTTTCCAAAAAATTTGTTGTATATAGCAAACCTTTTGCCATGTAGATAAGGTGTTTATATTCAAACTGCCGATGTCAGGTTCTGGAAAACTTGTTAGTGGTGCACCTACTAAAAAGTGACCGGGGGTCAATACTTCTAAATCATTTGGATCATCTGTAAGTGGAATCAATGGTCGAGAATTTAGTATTGCTGAAATTTGGCATATCAAGGTTCGCAATTCATCGAATGTTAAAATGTTTTTGCCGACGGTGCGGTAAAAATGGTACTTAGCCGACTTCACTGCGGCCTCCCAAAGGCCGCCGAAGTGTGGTGAACGAGGAGGTATAAATTTCCACTCAATTTCATCCTCCAAGCACTGAGTGTAAATTCGCTCCATTTGACATTGGTCGAAAAATAACTGCCGAAGGTCTGCTAATTTGTTTTTTGCCCCGACAAAATTTGTGGCATTATCAGACCAGATAGTTTTTGGCTTTCCACGAATTGAAATAAATCTTTTGAGCGACAATAAAAAAGATGAAGTTGACAAGTCTGGCGCTGGTTCTAAGTGTGTCGCCTTTGTTGTGAAACACACAAATATACAAACATACGATTTTATAGGAGATCGATTCCTTACTTCCGACTTATAATAAAACGGTCCACAAAAATCTAGTCCAGTTACTTGAAATGCTCTACTTGGCTTCACTCGTTCTTCTAGCAAATTTCCCATTAAGTGTTCGGCTATTGTTGGCTCAATTTGAAAGCATCGAATGCATTTATTTATAACTGTACTTACATATTTTCTGCCTCCAATGGGCCAATATTTCTGACGAATGTTGGCAAGTAAACATTGTGCCCCAGCATGCAATAAATTTTGATGGTAATGCATAATCAACGATGAAGTGACGGGATGTGATTTTGGTATTATAATTGGGTGTTGTGCTTCAAACGACAAAATTGAATTCAGCAAACGCCCGCCTACTCTGATCAATCCATTTGAATCTAAAAAGGGCGAAAGTGAAAAAAGTTTACTGGATGATGGTATATTTTCATTTTTTGTTAAAGCCTTGAACTCCATGGTAAAATTAGTTCGCTGTATATTTCGAATCAATAGATATGTACCCATCTTTATTTCGTATTCTGACAATTTTCCAAAATTTTTCATTTTTATGGAATTCAAAAATCTAAACACGTAAGCAAATATACGTTGAATCTTAGGAAATGAGTTGGCGTACTTGCATGTAATCGATAAATCATAATTTGATGAGATTAATAGGGCAACACGACGACGTTCTGGAAGATTTTCAATGAAGTTAAAAGATTTTGGCCATAGCTCTGGACCTTTAGTCAAAAAATCTGGACCCTCTTTCCATAGACTGGATTTAAGGAGTTCTTCAGGAGTAGCTCCTCTTGACAAAATATCGGCTGGATTGAATGCCGTCGGAACATGGTGCCATATCATATTTTTTGTTATCTTTTGTATGAGACTTACTCTGTTAGCGACGAATATGTTATAGTTGGATGATTCCTCCCGAAGCCATGACAAAACGATCATTGAATCAGTCCAACAGTGATATTGGTATTCAGTACCAAGCGCAGATGAAATGGTTTGTAAAAGTTCTGCAAGCAGCGCTGCAGCAGATAACTCTAACTTAGGTATTGTTAGAACCTTCAATGGGGCTACACGCGATTTTGAGCATAGCAACACAATTTTCACCTGGCCTTGCAATTCTGATCTTGCATACACACACGCTCCATATGCAGAAAGACTGGCATCGCGTGGATTTGAACACTGGAGCCTGCAATGGAAACAAATCTTGGAAATACAAATTTATCAACAATATTAAATGTGGATACGTATTGCTGCCAAACCGAGTGCAAATTTTGGGGCAAACTTTCATCCCACTCTAATTTATCCTTCCATAGCATTTGCATAAAAACTTTCGCCCTTGTTATTATAGGTCCAACTAGTCCCAGCGGGTCATAAAATCGGGCGATGGATGATAAAATATTTCTTTTCGATATTGGCTTGTTGTCACTAATGTGCGAAAATGTTAAAACAAAGTTGTCTAAGTCTGGATTCCATACCAGTCCTAACGTCTTAGTGATATCCGTGCCATCATGAAATTCCAGGAAGGTCTCACGATCAGCAAGTGGCACTTCATCTAAAACAGAGCAGTCATTTGAGCACCATTTCCTTATTTGAAAATTGCCTTTTTGTAATAGATGAGAAACTTGCTTCCTAATTTCATAAACTTCGGCCACTGAATTTCCGCCCGATATCAAATCATCGACATAAAAGTCACGCCTGACAATTTCTAGTGGGAAAGAATCTTCTTCATCTATAGAAAGCTGATGCATCGCACGAATTGCGAGAAATGCTGCAGGTTTTGTTCCGTATGTAACGGTGTTTAATATGTAAATTTGGATTTCGTTTTGTGGGTCATTTCTCCATAAAATGCATTGTAGGTAATCATCTGGGTGTGTGACATAAACACACCGATACATTTTGCATATATCCCCACTCAGGGCAATTTTAAAGAAACGAAATCGAATTAGTATGTCAAAAAGTTTCGATTGTATGGTTGGTCCCGAATGTAGGGTGTCGTTAAGTGATAAACCTGTTGTTGTTTTAGCCGAACCATCGAAGACAACTCTAAGCTTTGTTGTTGTACTATCTTCCTTATGAACATAATGGTGGGGAAGAAAATACGTGTTTGTTGATTTGGGCATAGATACAATTGGCGACATATGTTCTAGCTGGGCATATTCGTTCATGACGGCAATATACTTTTCCTTAGTTTGTGGCATCTTTTTGAGCTTGTTCTCAAGATTCATAAAACGCTTGAGGGCGCGATTATAAGATTCGCCAAGTTCATTAAAGTTTTGGTTTTTTGGTAAAACAACAGAATATGCTCCAGATTTCAAACGCGAAGTATTTTTCTTAAAATGTTCTTCACAAAAAATATCGTCTACCGACTGTTTTGAGCTCTTTTCGAAGTTGTGTTCTACTTCCCAGAAACTTTTAAGAATATCTTCCAAATTTTCATTTGTCATATTTGAATGGGTTTTACCCGCCACTGTTAATGAGTATGACTTTGATAAGCTGGATCCTCCCCCCGATACCACCCAACCCAGCTGAGTCTTTTGCAAAATTGTTGAAGTGTTTGCGCATCTTATTTGACCCACACTCATTAGATCAAAAAAGAGACCGGCTCCAATTAAAATATCAATTCTACCCTTTTTGTAAAATTCTGGATCAGCTAAGCTTACATTTTGGGAATTTTCATTTGGTTTACATCAATATTGGGATTAGGTTGATATTCTGTTATTGTTGGAATAACAACGGCAACAAAGGAAGCAGAATAATTATTATGGCAAGATTTGATCAAAATTTCTACGGATTTATCAGCTACTAAATTACCCTCTCCAATACCAGATATGGAAAATTGTGATGGATTTAATTTAAGTTGGGCTTGAGCAGCAAAACGGCTGGTAATGAAGTTTAACTGAGAAGCCGAATCTAAAATTGCTCGGCAGGGAACAAAGGTACCAAATTTATTTTTTTCCAGAATGATGGCCGTAGCTAATAAAACATCATTATTTGAAAGAGAGCCTGTGGGTTGTTGCGATGGGTTAAATGAAACAAGAGAGGATTGGGATATTGTTGCAGTTTGGGGAGTTGTTGTTTGTGGATGGTTAGTTGGGTGATTGGAGGTTTGTTGTAATGCAAAATTCTCTGAAATGCTATTCACCATATGTAATAATGAATGATGCTTCATAGCGCAATATCGACATGTACTAGATTTACATTTTGAAAGTCGATGGCCTTTTCTTAAGCCATTAAGGCAGAGATCTAGCTTTTTAGCCTCTTTAAAACGCAATGTTGGCGAAAGATTTGAGAACTTAGAGCAATTTGTAATTAAATGATCCTTACCGTCACAAAAGTTACAAATTTGGAGTGCATTTCCAGATGTCACAAGTGAGCTTCGAATGCTATTAGATTTTTATTTCCATTTGAGTGGGTACTTTCAATATTGATGAGTGTTCCAGATTTTCGAGCATTCGAAACCGTTTGTCAAGAAAGTTTGTCATAGATGACCATGTTGGCAGCTGATCGTTTTGGAGGCCTTCTTCCTATTTGGCTTGTGTTGGAGTATCGAGCTTCGAAGTGACTAAAAAAATCAGTAGTCCGTCCCCTATTTCATCTTTCTTGCACATTGTTCCAAGAGCCCTCATATGTGCGTTCAGTTTGACGCTCAGTTGTCGAAGACTTGAGGCAGAACCCTTGATGACAGGCTTAAGTGCAAATATTTTTTTAATATGTGCCTGAAAGTTAAGAAGCTTGTTATCAAATCTATTTTTTAGCAATTGTATAGCTTCGTCGTAGCTTGCTCTGATGGTTCCAAAGATGAAATTGCATCCAGCGCAGATCCAACTAAACATGCACGGAGATGCTGGAATTTTTCTAATTTTGTAATTTCCATGTCATTGGCTACCACAGTGGTAAACATGGCAAAGAAATCGGGCCAATCAGTATATGCGCCGCTGAACTGGGGAAGTTTTAGCTCAGGCAATCTGCTTCTACGTACAATTGGGGGTTCATCCAACGAAAATTGTCGAAGTGTTGATGATGGGGGATGGCATGGAGCGCTGCGACTTGTATTCAACTTACGCTTAATTTTTGCTTTGACTTCGAAGAAGGATGTTAAAAACTCTGAACGAATGGAGTGGTCCACATCTCCTTCGCCACTTTCTTCGAGGGATACAATGGACTGATCGAAACGAGAATGCAAATTTTCGACGTAATCAAGACGAACGATAAGGTCTGAATCATCCATATTATTTAATTCTTCTGGAGTCAAACGAGCATTTATATCGGCCAACTGTTTACCAATAGAGGCAACTCGATTAAGACATTGGGTCATATCAGACCCTTCTTTTCCACTTTCATTAATTGACGACATGGTATTTTTGGGCATAATTATGTAAATTTTTACAAGCCGAAATCACAACTTTTTTGGTACAAAATCCGAATTGATTTTTATTGCGAATGGAAAAATCGTGAAATCCAACCAAAGGAGTAAATTAATATCCAAATTGATATCAATTATCGACGAAATGCTTTGGAGGATCACGTCGGGGTCACCAAATGTTAGAGCCTGTAAGCTTTTTTACAGGCTAGTGCGAAAAAATAAAACAACGAAATTTTTAAAGTTTGCGATAGAATTGGTTTTATTTGAATTCTGCTTGGCAACTAAAAATCGAAATTCAATATGCAAATGAAATGTTTGTATGTATATACATGCATTGCCCTTAACAATGCAATGCATGTAGGTATGTTTGGTTGACAATTGCAATTTAGCTAGCAATGTAAAAGTCATACACACAGCGATGTACATACTAATTCGTAGATGAGAGCACGCATAGCGATGCACCAATGCTTTGGGCATTTGATGCTGCTGCTGTCGCTGCATATATTTCTGCTGCTAATTATTTGGACAATTTTGCTCGCACAGTGGTTTCTCAAAACAGGTGGATTTGTCAATTTTTTGGGGGTGGTCACGAATTAAAGTCCTTTTCGCCCTAGGACGTATATTTAAGGAGATATGGGCAAAATAAATTTTTCATATAAAAATTTAAATTTTTTTAGGTTTTGAGCGGATTATTAAATTTTTTGGGGTGTTACGAATTAAAGTCCTTTTCGCTCTAGGACGCGTATAGACGAAGATATGGGCAAAATAAGATTTTCAGATAAAAATTTCAATTTTTTTAGGTTTTGGGGGGATTATTCAATTTTTTTGGGGTGGTCATGAATTAAAGTCCTTTTCGCGCCAGAGCGCTTAGTTTAGGAGATTTGGGCAAAATAAGTTTTTCATATCAAAATTTAAATTTTTTTTAGGTTTTGGGTGGATTTGTCAATTTTTTGGGGGTGGTCACGAATTAAAGTCCATTTCGCCCTAGGACGCATATTTAAGGAGATATGGGCAAAATAACTTTTTCATATAAAAATTGCAATTTTTTTAGGTTTTGAGTGGATTATTAAATTTTTTGGGGTGTTACGAATTAAAGTCCTTTTCGCTCTAGGACGTGTAATACGAAGATATGGGCAAAATAAGTTTTTCAGATAAAAATTTAAATTTTTTTAGGTTTTGGGAGGATTATTCAATTTTTTTAAGGAGATATGGTCAAAATAACTTTTTCATAAAAAAATTGAATTTTTTTTAGGTTTTGAGTGGATTACTAAATTTTTTGGGGTGTTACGAATTAAAGTCCGTTTCGCTCTAGGCCGCGTATATACGAAGATATGGGCACAATAAATTTTTCAGATAAAAATTTATTTTTTTTTAGGTTTTGGGAGGATTATTCAATTTTATTGGGGGTGGTCATGAATTAAAGTCCTTTTCGCGCTAGGGCGCTTAGTTTAGGAGATATGGGCAAAATAAGTTTTTCATATCAAAATTTAAATTTTTTTAGGTTTTGGGTGGATTTGTCAATTTTTTGGGGGTGGTCACGAATTAAAGTCCTTTTCGCCCTAGGACGAATATTTAAGGAGATATGGGCAAAATAACTTTTTCATATAAAAATTGCAATTTTTTTAGGTTTTGAGTGGATTATTAAATTTTTTGGGGTGTTACGAATTAAAGTCCTTTTCGCTCTAGGACGCGTATATACGAAGATATGGGCAAAATAAGTTTTTCAGATAAAAATTTAAATTTTTTTAGGTTTTGGGAGGATTATTCAATTTTTTTGGGGGTGGTCATGAATTAAAGTCCTTTTCGCGCTAGGGCGCTTAGTTTAGGAGATATGGGCAAAATAAGTTTTTCATATCAAAATTTAATTTTTTTAGGTTTTGGGTGGATTTGTCAATTTTTTGGGGGTGGTGACGAATTAAAGTCCATTTCGCCCTAGGACGCATATTTAAGGAGATATGGGCAAAATAACTTTTTCATATAAAAATTGCAATTTTTTTAGGTTTTGAGTGGATTATTAAATTTTTTGGGGTGTTACGAATTAAAGTCCTTTTCGCTCTAGGACGCGTATATACGAAGATATGGGCAAAATAAGTTTTTCAGATAAAAATTTATATTTGTTTGGGTTTTGGGTGGATTTGTCAATTTTTTGGGGGTGGTCACGAATTAAAGTCCATTTCGCCCTAGGACGCATATTTAAGGAGATATGGTCAAAATAACTTTTTCATATAAAAATAGCAATTTTTTTAGGTTTTGAGTGGATTATTAAATTTTTTGGAGTCCTTTTCGCTCTAGGACGCGTATATACGAAGATATGGGCAAAATAAGTTTTTCAGATAAAAATTTCAATTTTTTTAGGTTTTGGGAGGATTATTCAATTTTTTTGGGGGTGGTCTTGAATTAAAGTCCTTTTCGCGCTAGGGCGCTTAGTTTAGGAGATATGGGCAAAATAAGTTTTTCATATCAAAATTTAAATTTTTTTTTAGGTTTTGGGTGGATTTGTCAATTTTTTCGGGGTGGTCACGAATTAAAGTCCATTTCGCCCTAGGACGCATATTTAAGGAGATATGGGCAGAATAACTTTTTCATATAAAAATTTAAATTTTTTTAGGTTTTGGATGGATTATTAAATTTTTTGTGGTGTTACGAATTAAAGTCCTTTTCGCTCTAGGACGCGTATATACGAAGATATGGGCAAAATAAGTTTTTCGGATAAAAATTTCAATTTTTTTAGGTTTTGGGAGGATTATTCAATTTTTTTGGGGGTGGTCATGAATTAAAGTCCTTTTCGCGCTAGGGCGCTTAGTTTAGGAGTTATGGGCAAAATAAGTTTTTCATATCAAAATTTAATTTTTTCAGGGTTTTGGGTGGATTTGTCAATTTTTTTGGGGTGGTCACGAATTAAAGTCCTTTTCGCCCTAGGACGTATATTTAAGGAGATATGGGGAACGTAACTTTTTCATATAAAAATTGCAATTTTTTAGGTTTTGAGCGGATTATTAAATTTTTTGGGGTGTTACGAATTAAAGTCCTTTTCGCTCTAGGACGCGTATATACGAAGATATGGGCAAAATAAGTTTTTCAGATAAAAATTTATATTTGTTTGGGTTTTGGGTGGATTTGTCAATTTTTTGGGGGTGGTCACGAATTAAAGTCCATTTCGCCCTAGGACGCATATTTAAGGAGATATGGTCAAAATAACTTTTTCATATAAAAATAGCAATTTTTTTAGGTTTTGAGTGGATTATTAAATTTTTTGGAGTCCTTTTCGCTCTAGGACGCGTATATACGAAGATATGGGCAAAATAAGTTTTTCAGATAAAAATTTCAATTTTTTTAGGTTTTGGGAGGATTATTCAATTTTTTTGGGGGTGGTCTTGAATTAAAGTCCTTTTCGCGCTAGGGCGCTTAGTTTAGGAGATATGGGCAAAATAAGTTTTTCATATCAAAATTTAAATTTTTTTTTAGGTTTTGGGTGGATTTGTCAATTTTTTCGGGGTGGTCACGAATTAAAGTCCATTTCGCCCTAGGACGCATATTTAAGGAGATATGGGCAGAATAACTTTTTCATATAAAAATTTAAATTTTTTTAAGGTTTTGGATGGATTATTAAATTTTTTGTGGTGTTACGAATTAAAGTCCTTTTCGCTCTAGGACGCGTATATACGAAGATATGGGCAAAATAAGTTTTTCGGATAAAAATTTCAATTTTTTTAGGTTTTGGGAGGATTATTCAATTTTTTTGGGGGTGGTCATGAATTAAAGTCCTTTTCGCGCTAGGGCGCTTAGTTTAGGAGTTATGGGCAAAATAAGTTTTTCATATCAAAATTTAATTTTTTCAGGGTTTTGGGTGGATTTGTCAATTTTTTTGGGGTGGTCACGAATTAAAGTCCTTTTCGCCCTAGGACGTATATTTAAGGAGATATGGGGAACGTAACTTTTTCATATAAAAATTGCAATTTTTTAGGTTTTGAGCGGATTATTAAATTTTTTGGGGTGTTACGAATTAAAGTCCTTTTCGCTCTAGGACGCGTATATACGAAGATATGGGCAAAATAAGTTTTTCATATAAAAATTGCAATTTTTTTAGGTTTTGGGAGGATTATTCACTTTTTTGGGGGGTGGTCAGCCCGGCTAGTTCAACCGTCGAACGGAACGGACGTGTTTTTCAATAGCGGATAAACTCATCGTAATAGGTACCTACTACGAATTTCAAGTGTGGTGGGATATTAAGCCACCATGCAGCGAAATTCCAAGTCATCCACTGGGTTGCTAACTTCAGGGCCCAGTGGACGAGTATCGACTGGAGTTATAGATTTGGGCAATGACCAAGAGTTAGGCCCAATTAGTCGACCTGTAGACGGGTCGACAGGTGGCGACAATTTGACAAGTCGGACCTTTTCCAAGGTAACGGCATCAAAAGGAGGTAATCCCTCACGAAAGAGATTCAAAGAACGCAGAAATGCTTTGTTTATCCTAAAGAAATTAGGATCAGTCGACCCAAGCACGCTGTCGGCTAAACAAAGCGATTCCTTAAAATGGGCTCAAGGAATTCTTGAGACTGGAAAAAGGGAACGATCGCCGGATGAGCTGCCATCCTCCAAAAGGGATCAAAGATCGTTTGCCTCAGTTGCTAAAGACAGCCTTGTGATGGCTATCATTAATAAAGGAGCATTGGACGGTATGGTTCCAAAGCAAAAATTGGGGGAAATTGAGAATGCTCTGTCTGTCGTCTACTCACAGGTGCTGGAAAAGTTTCCCGGCCCAGATCCTCGACACCAAGAGGCTGGTTGGTATCAAGGACGATTTAAGCTAGTCGCATTTGAGGACCAGAGGTCTATAGAATGTTTTAAAGCTGCTCTGATACTAATTGGAGAAGTTTGGGAAGGAGCTGCTCTAGAGTTAGTCGAGAAGAAAGACATACCGGCTAGACCTAGAGCACATGCCTGGATACCTGCAAACCCTTCTGACCCTGAATCTATTTTAAATAGACTGAAACGATGCAATCCAGATCTTCCAACAGCTGATTGGAAGGTTGGCCGTTTGGATGAAGTGGATGGACCAAGACGGCATGTAGTGTTTATATTGAACACTCAGTCTTTGCCACATCTGGCAAAGTCCCAGGGCCGTGTATGTTATGGCTTTCATTATATCCAAATGAAGGTGTATAAAAACGATCAGCTAAAGGATTCAGAAATGGACAAGCCTCTGTCTGAATCAGAAGTAAGCGGATCCTCTTGCGAAGTCGAGGGAGATACCAAAGTTGAAGACATAGATAGATACCGTATGCATGAGGAGGCTTCTATTGCCTCAGAACTCACCAAAGTCGAACCTATGGTTATTGCGAGAGTCACCGATATCTCTGAAGAGGACATTCTTGATGACTCGATTGAAGCGGCTGATGTGACGGTTGTTGAAAATCTCGATGGTCCTACGGATCCTCCAGATAAATCTTCATCATTGTAAGGCTGCATGTGCTGCCTTAAAAGTTCTCCTGATGAAAGGGGACATAGACATAGTTCTTATTCAAGAACCATATGTTTATAGAAACAAAATATGTGAATTAAGTACTCCGGGGTACAAACTATTGCAGTATACTTGTAATGATGTAATTCGAGCCTGTATAATTGCTAAAAACGAGCTTAACTTGTTTCTACTTCCTTCAATGTGCAATGCAGACACTGTCGTTGCCAATTTAGAAATAGCCAAATGCAAATATTTGGTATCTTCGGTCTATATGGGACATGACAGGGAGATGCCTCCATGTGCCGTTAAGACTTTAGTTGAGGAGTCACTGAAAACAAAGACGAAACTCATTATGGGATGCGATGCGAATGCGCATCATAGTATATGGGGAAGTAGTGATACTAATGCAAGGGGAGAGTCGCTAATAGAGTTTATTTTGCGTACTAATCTGGTAGTTTGCAACAAGGGAGATGCCCCAACCTTTGTCACTAAAAACAGGCAAGAGGTTTTGGACATCACCTTGGCCTCGCAAGAACTGAATGGAATGATATCTGAGTGGCATGTTTTAAGTGAACACAGCTTCTCAGATCATCGCTACATCAGTTTCAAATTTGATGTTCATATCACCAAGACCATATTTTCGCCAAATGTTAGGAAAGCTGACTGGAATAGGTATAGGGAATCGTTCAATATGATGATACCGGAAATAACAGAGACAAATATGAGAAATGTGCAAGATATCGAACACGCAGTGGAGCGGATTACTAAGGCCTTCAACATCTCACTGAAAGCTGCATGCCCTAGAGGAAAGCCAAGGGGGAAACATCGACCACCATGGTGGTCTACGGAATTAAGTAATATGAGGAAATCCTGCAGGAAGCTCTTTAACAAGGCAAAGTCCACCAGAGCCCCTGAGGATTGGGACGCTTACAAGAGGAATCTGAGAGGATACAAGCGAGAACTGAGAAAGGCTCAGCATAACTCTTGGAATGACTACTGCAGCAGTATTGAGAATACGTCCGAGGCTTCCAGACTACGGAAGGTTCTGGCATCCACCAACTCCGCTCCAGGTTTCATTAAAACATCGGAGGGAAATTGGACAACGTCCAGTGAGGAGACGCTGGAGGTACTATTGGACACACATTTTCCTGGAAATCAGACGGTTGAACCATGTACTGGCGGTGCCACAGTTGCTCAGCGGTCGTTTCCTGTCGAGGAAATTGTATCGGAAACTAGAATAAGATGGGCGCTAAATAGCTTTGGACCATTCAAATCCCCCGGACCTGATGGAATTACTCCGGCGGAGTTACAAGCTGTAACTGACAAAATTATCCCCTGGTTGTCAGTGATATATAAAGGATGTATCAACTTATCATATATCCCAGGAAAGTGGAGGGAAACAAAAGTCGTTTTCATACCTAAAGCGGGAAAGGCCTCTCACTCGAGGGCGAAGGATTTCCGACCAATCAGCTTATCCTCATTCCTACTTAAGACTCTGGAGAGGATGATAGATATTTATCTTAGAACTAGCATCGATTCAAGGTTGTTCTCGAAACGACAGCATGCATACTCGAAGGGCAGGTCTACTGAGACCGCACTACATGAACTAGTCAGCTTTATTGAAAGCTCACTATCTGTCAAAGAATACACAATCGTGGCGTTTCTAGACATCGAAGGGACGTTCAATAATGTCCATCCGAGCTCGATATTAAATGGACTGACAACTCTGAATGTTGATCCATGTATACTCAGGCTGTTAGACGAACTGCTAATGAAGAGACGTATTTCAGCCACACTAGGCCAAGCAAACATACAAAGGTATGTGAACAGAGGCACTCCCCAAGGAGGAGTTCTATCACCTCTTTTTTGGAATGTTGCTATAAATAGCCTTCTGGTTACTCTAGAAAAAGAAAGGATAAAAGTGGTGGCATACGCAGATGATGTGGCTCTGGCAGTCAGGGGAAAATTCCCATCCACAATCAGAGATATTATTCAGAGGGCCCTCCGGATGACTGAGAAATGGGCGAAAGACAATGGTCTTGGGGTAAATCCTGCAAAGACAGAATTAGTCATGTACTGCAACGATCGCAAAACTCCCACGGTTAGGCCTATTTCCTTAGGGGGTATTGAAATTCCCTTTGGTGAATGTGCAAAATACCTTGGCGTTATTTTGGACAGGAAGCTGAACTTTAAGCTTAATATTGAAGAAAGGGCGAGAAAGGCAACTGTAGCTTTGTACTCGTGCAAAAAGGCAATAGGAAAAAAGTGGGGACTGAAACCAAAAATTGTGCATTGGCTATACACGGCAGTGGTTAGACCTATAATGCTATATGGTGTTGTAGTCTGGTGGCCGGCACTTCAGAAACCGACTTGTTTAGATAAAGTTCAGCGTATGGCGTGTTTGTGTATTTCAAGCGCATTCAGCAAGACAGGAACAAATTCCCTTAATGTCGTGCTGCATCTATTGCCTTTAGACATTTTGGCCAAACAGTCAGCTGCAACAACGGCTGTGCGGTTGCGCGAACTATCGCTGTGGTCGGAAAAAGGTTACGGTCACAGTTCTGTCCTCAAAATAATGCCAGATGTGCCTAACGTAGTGGATTACACTTTGGCGAGTCCACTTTTCGACAAAAAGTTTGAGACTCTAATCCCCAACAGTGAGGCGTGGTGCACACCGACCCCGGGGAATAAAGAATATATAGATTTCTACACTGATGGCTCCAAATTGGATGGACAAGTGGGGTTCGGAGTATATTCTAATGATCTGGAACTTCGAATAGCGAAAAGATTACCTAATCACTGTAGTGTTTTTCAGGCTGAAATATTAGCAATAAGAGAGGTGGCGAATTGGCTGAGAAGTAATGTTCCAAAAAATGTGGGCATTAATATATACTCAGACAGTCAACCTGCAATAAAATCCTTGGACTCTGTGTTCCTCAACTCGAAAACGGCCATCGACTGCCGCAAATCTCTCAATGAGATGGCTGAGCAGTACAATATTCACCTAATATGGGTGCCTGGCCATAGGAACATACCGGGGAACTGCGAAGCGGATGAGTTGGCAAGGCTAGGGATTACCTTACATATTCCAGGGGAACTAGAATTTGTTGGTATGCCCCTAGCTACCTGCAAGCTCATGCTGCGTGAGAAGGCTGTTATGATGGCAAATGTTCGATGGGAGAATTGCAAGGGTTGTAACGACACCAAGCAAATATGGCCCCATTTCAACTTAAACCGCACACTAGATATGCTAATGTTCTCGAGACGTCAGATATCACTCCTGATATCTGCTATAACGGGTCGCTGCCTGATAGGCGATTTTGCAAAAACTATTGGCGCGAAGTATAATGACTATTGTATGAGCTGTCATGATGCGGAGGAAAAAGAATCAATTAAACACCTCTTGTGTGAGTGTCCTGCATTTTGTGTAAAGCGCAAGCAACTTTTAGGAGCATATAGCTTCAGATTACTGGCGGATCTGGAAAACGTTAACTTAAGCAGTCTGCTACTGTTTTTGGAACAATCTGGTTGGTTCAACAAAGAAAAATAATCAGGAAGGTTCAGCGGTTAAAACTAGAAGTGCCAATATGTAATAGGTACTTTTAGTTAATGTGGTATCACAATGGACTGAATAGTCTAAGTGAGCCTGAATCTTAATCGGGCTGCCACTTTAACCTAACCTTGGGGGGTGGTCATGAATTAAAGTCCTTTTCGCGCCAGGGCGCTTAGTTTAGGAGATATGGGCAAAATAAGTTTTTCATATCAAAATTTAAATTTTTGTTTAGGTTTTGGGTGGATTTGTCAATTTTTTGGGGGTGGTCACGAATTAAAGTCCATTTCGCCCTAAGACGCATATTTAAGGAGATATGGTCAAAATAACTTTTTCAAATAAAAATAGCAATTTTTTTAGGTTTTGAGTGGATTATTAAATTTTTTGGAGTCCTTTTCGCTCTAGGACGCGTATATACGAAGATATGGGCAAAATAAGTTTTTCAGATAAAAATTTCAATTTTTTTAGGTTTTGGGAGGATTATTCAATGTTTTTGGGGTGGTCTTGAATTAAAGTCCTTTTCGCGCTAGGGCGCTTAGTTTAGGAGATATGGGCAAAATAAGTTTTTCATATCAAAATTTAATTTTTTTTTTAGGTTTTGGGTGGATTTGTCAATTTTTTGGGGGTGGTCACGAATTAAAGTCTATTTCGCCCTAGGACGCATATTTAAGGAGATATGGGCAAAATAACTTTTTCATATAAAAATTGCAATTTTTTTAGGTTTTGAGTGGATTATTAAATTTTTTGGGGTGTTACGAATTAAAGTCCTTTTCGCTCTAGGACGCGTATATACGAAGATATGGGCAAAATAAGTTTTTCAGATAAAAATTTCAATTTTTTTAGGTTTTGGGAGGATTATTCAATTTTTTTGGGGGTGGTTATGAATTAAAGTCCTTTTCGCGCTAGGGCGCTTAGTTTAGGAGATATGGGCAAAATAAGTTTTTCATATCAAAATTTAATTTTTTTTTTTGGTTTTGGGTGAATTTGTCAATTTTTTGGGGGGTGGTCACGAATTAAAGCCCATTTCGCACTAGGACGCATATTTAAGGAGATATGGGCAAAATAACTTTTTCATATAAAAATTGCAATTTTTTTAGGTTTTGAGTGGATTATTAAATTTTTTGGGGTGTTACGAATTAAAGTCCTTTTCGCTCTAGGACGCGTATATACGAAGATATGGGCAAAATAAGATTTTCAGATAAAAATTTCAATTTTTTTAGGTTTTGGGAGGATTATTCAATTTTTTTGGGGTGGTCATGAATTAAAGTCCTTTTCGCGCTAGGGCGCTTAGTTTAGGAGATATGGGCAAAATAAATTTTTCATATCAAAATTTAAATTTTTTTAGGTTTTGGGTGGATTTGTCAATATTTTGGGGGTGGTCACGAAATAAAGTCCTTTTCGCCCTAGGACGTATATTTAAGGAGATATGGGCAAAATAACTTTTTCATATAAAAATTGCATTTTTTTAGGTTTTGAGCGGATTATTAATTTTTTTGGGGTGTTACGAATTAAAGTCCTTTTCGCTCTAGGACGCGTATATACGAAGATATGGGCAAAATAAGATTTTCAGATAAAAATTTCAATTTTTTTAGGTTTTGGGAGGACTATTCTGGGGGTGGTCATGAATTAAAGTCCTTTACGCGCTAGGGCGCTTAGTTTAGGAGATATGGGCAAAAAAAGTTTTTCTTATCAAAATTTAAATTTTTTTAGGTTTTGGGTGGATTTGTTAATTTTTTGGGGGTGGTCACGTATTAAAGTCCATTTCGCCCTAGGACGCATATGTAAGGAGATATGGGCAAAATAACTTTTTCATATAAAAATTGCAATTTTTTTAGGTTTTGAGTGGATTATTAAATTTTTTGGGGTGTTACGAATTAAAGTCCTTTTCGCTCTAGGACGCGTATATACGAAGATATGGGCAAAATAAGTTTTTCAGATAAAAATTTCAATTTTTTTAGGTTTTGGGAGGATTATTCAATTTTTTTGGGGGTGGTCATGAATTAAAGTCCTTTTCGCGCTAGGGCGCTTAGTTTAGGAGATATGGGCAAAATAAGTTTTTCATATCAAAATTTAATTTTTTTTTAGGTTTTGGGTGAATTTGTCAATTTTTTGGGGGGTGGTCACGAATTAAAGCCCATTTCGCACTAGGACGCATATTTAAGGAGATATGGGCAAAATAACTTTTTCATATAAAAATTGCAATTTTTTTAGGTTTTGAGTGGATTATTAAATTTTTTGGGGTGTTACGAATTAAAGTCCTTTTCGCTCTAGGACGCGTATATACGAAGATATGGGCAAAATAAGATTTTCAGATAAAAATTTCAATTTTTTTAGGTTTTGGGAGGATTATTCAATTTTTTTGGGGTGGTCATGAATTAAAGTCCTTTTCGCGCTAGGGCGCTTAGTTTAGGAGATATGGGCAAAATAATTTTTCATATCAAAATTTAAATTTTTTTAGGTTTTGGGTGGATTTGTCAATTTTTTGGGGGTGATCACGAATTAAAGTCCATTTCGCCCTAGGACGCATATATAAGGAGATATGAGCAAAATAACTTTTTCATATAAAAATTGCAATTTTTTTAGGTTTTGAGTGGATTATTAAATTTTTTGGGGTGTTACGAATTAAAGTCCTTTTCGCTCTAGGACGCGTATATACGAAGATATGGGCAAAAAAAGTTTTTCAGATAAAAATTTCAATTTTTTTTTGGTTTTGGGAGGATTTTTCAATTTTTTTTGGGGTGGTCATGAATTAAAGTCCTTTTCGCGCTAGGGCGCTTAGTTTAGGAGATATGGGCAAAAAGTTTTTCATATCAAAATTTATATTTTTGTAGGTTTTGGGTGGATTTGTCAATATTTTGGGGGTGGTCACGAAATAAAGTCCTTTTCGCCCTAGGACGTATATTTAAGGAGATATGGGCAAAATAACTTTTTCATATAAAAATTGCATTTTTTTAGGTTTTGAGCGGATTATTAATTTTTTTGGGGTGTTACGAATTAAAGTCCTTTTCGCTCTAGGACGCGTATATACGAAGATATGGGCAAAATAAAATTTTCAGATAAAAATTTCAATTTTTTTAGGTTTTGGGAGGGCTATTCTGGGGGTGGTCATGAATTAAAGTCCTTTTCGCGCTAGGGCGCTTAGTTTAGGAGATATGGGCAAAAAAAGTTTTTCTTATCAAAATTTAAATTTTTTTAGGTTTTGGGTGGATTTGTTAATTTTTTGGGGGTGGTCACGTATTAAAGTCAATTTCGCCCTAGGACGCATATGTAAGGAGATATGGGCAAAATAACTTTTTCATATAAAAATTGCAATTTTTTTAGGTTTTGAGTGGATTATTAAATTTTTTGGGGTGTTACGAATTAAAGTCCTTTTCGCTCTAGGACGCGTATATACGAAGATATGGGCAAAATAAGTTTTTCAGATAAAAATTTCAATTTTTTTAGGTTTTGGGAGGATTATTCAATTTTTTTGGGGTGGTCATGAATTAAAGTCCTTTTCGCGCTAGGGCGCTTAGTTTAGGAGATATGGGCAAAATAAGTTTTGCATATCAAAATTTAAATTTTTTTTAGGTTTTGGGTGGATTTGTCAATTTGTTGGGGGTGGTCACGAATTAAAGTCCTTTTCGCCCTAGGACGTATATTTAAGGAGATATGGGCATAATAACTTTTTCATATAAAAATTGCAATTTTTTAAGGTTTTGAGTGGATTATTAAGTTTTTTGGGGTGTTACGAATTAAAGTCCTTTTCGCTCTAGGACGCGTATATACGAAGATATGGGCAAAATAAGTTTTTCAGATAAAAATTTCAATTTTTTTAGGTTTTGGGAGGATTATTCAATTTTTTTGGGGGTGGTCATGAATTAAAGTCCTATTCGCGCTAGGGCGCTTAGTTTAGGAGATGTGGGCAAAATAAGTTTTTCATATCAAAATTTAAATTTTTTTAGGTTTTGGGTGGATTTGTCAATTTTTTGGGGGTGGTCACGAATTAAAGTCCATTTCGCCCTAGGACGCATATTTAAGGAGATATGGGCAAAATAACTTTTTCATATAAAAAGTGCATTTTTTTTAGGTTTTGAGTGGATTATTAAATTTTTTGGGGTGTTACGAATTAAAGTCCTTTTCACTCTAGGTCGCGTATATACGAAGGTATGGGCAAAATAAGTTTTTCAGATAAAAATTTCAATTTTTTTAGGTTTTGGGAGGATTATTCAATTTTTTTGGGGGTGGTCATGAATTAAAGTCCTATTCGCGCTAGGGCGCTTAGTTTAGGAGATATGGGCAAAATAAGTTGTTCATATCAAAATTTAAATTTTTTTAGGTTTTGGGTGGATTTGTCAATTTTTTGGGTGTGGTCACGAATTAAAGTCCATTTCGCCCTAGGACGCATATTCAAGGAGATATGGGCAAAATAACTTTTTCATATAAAAATTGCAATTTTTTTAGGTTTTGAGCGGATTATTAAATTTTTTGGGGTGTTACGAATTAAAGTCCTTTTCGCTCTAGGACGCGTATATACGAAGATATGGGCAAAATAAGTTTTTCAGATAAAAATTTCAATTTTTTTAGGTTTTGGGAGGATTATTCAATTTTTTTGGGGGTGGTCATGAATTAAAGTCCTTTTCGCGCTAGGTTAGGTTAGGTTAAAGTGGTAGCCCGATTAAATTTCAGGCTCACTTAGACTATTCAGTCCATTGTGATACCACATTAACTAAAAGAACCTATTACATATGGGCACTTCTAGTCTTAACCACTGAACCTTCTCTATTATTTATTTTGTGGAACCAACCAGATTGCTCCAAAAAATTAACAAACTGCTTAAGTTAACGTTTTCCACGTCAGCGAGTAATCTAAAGCTATATGCTCCTAAAATTCGCTTACGCCTTACACAAAAAGCAGGACACTCACTCAAGAGGTGTTTAATTGATTCCTTTTCCTCCACATCATGACAGCTTATACAATAGTCATTATACTTCGCACCTATAGTTTTTGCAAATTCGCCTATCAGGCAGCGACCCGTTATAGCAGATATCAGGAGTGCTATCTGACGCCTTGAGAACACTAGCATATCTAGTGTGCGGTTTAAGTTAAATGGGGCCATATTTTCTTGGTGTCGTTACAACCCTTGCAATTTTCCCATCGAATATTGGCCATCATAACAGCCTTCTCACGCAGTAAGAGCTTGCAGGTGGCCAGAGGCATACCAACAGATTCTAGTTCCCCTGGAATATGTAAGGTAGTTCCTAGCCTTGCTAACACATCTGTTTCGCAGTTCCCCGGTATGTTCCTATGGCCAGGCACCCATATTAGGTGAATATTGTACTGCTCAGCCATCTCGTTGAGAGATTTGCGGCAGTCTATGGCCGTTTTCGAGTTAAGGAACACAGAGTCCAAGGATTTTATTGCAGGTTGACTGTCTGAGTATATATTAATGCCAATATTTGTTGGAACATTACTTCTCAGCCAATTCACCACCTCTCTTACTGCCAATATTTCAGCCTGAAAAACACTACAGTGATTAGGTAATCTTTTCGCTATTCGAATTTCCAGATCTTTAGAATATACTCCGAACCCCACTTGTCCATTCAATTTGGAGCCATCAGTATAGAAATCTATATATCTTTTATTCCCCGGGGTCTGTGTACACCACGCCTCACTGTTGGGAATTAGAGTTTCAAACTTTTTGTCGAAAAGTGGTTTTGCCAGGTTGTAATCCACTACGTTAGGCACATCTGGCATTACTTTGAGGACCGAACTATGACCGTACATTTTTTCCGACCACAGCGATAGCTCGCGCAACCGCACAGCCGTTGTTGCAGCTGACTGTTTGGCCAAAATGTCTAAAGGCAATAGATGTAGCATGATATTAAGGGAGTCTGTTCCTGTCTTACTAAATGCGCCTGAGATACATAAGCTCGCCATACGCTGAACTTTATCTAAACAAGTCGGTTTCTGAAGTGCCGGCCACCAGACTACAACACCATATAGCATTATAGGTCTAACTACTGCCGTGTATAGCCAATGCACAATTTTTGGTCTTAGTCCCCACTTTTTCCCTATTGCCTTTTTGCACGAGTACAAAGCTACCGTGGCTTTTCTCGCCCTCTCTTCAATATTAAGCCTAAAATTCAGCTTTCTGTCCAAAATAACGCCAAGGTATTTTGCACACTCACCAAAGGGAATTTCAGTACACCCTAAGGAAATGGGCCTAACCGTGGGAGTTTTGCGATCTTTGCAGTACATGACTAGTTCTGTCTTTGCTGGATTTACACTAAGACCATTATCTTTCGCCCATTTCTCAGTCATCCGGAGAGCTCTCTGTATAATATCTCTGATTGTGGATGGGAATTTTCCCCTGACTGCTAGCGCCACATCATCTGCGTATGCCACCACTTTTATCCTCTCTTTTTCTAGGGAAACCAGAAGGTTGTTTATAGCAACATTCCAAAGAAGAGGTGATAGAACTCCTCCTTGGGGAGTGCCTCTATTCACATACCTTTGTATGTTTGCTTGTCCTAGTGTGGCTGAAATACGTCTCTTTATTAGAAGTTCGTCTAACAGCCTAAGTATACCTGGATCAACATTCAGAGTTGTCAGTCCATTTAATATCGCGCTCGGATGGACATTATTGAACGCCCCTTCGATGTCTAGAAACGCCACGATTGTGTATTCTTTGACAGATAGTGAGCTTTCAATAAAGCTGACTAGTTCATGCAATGCGGTCTCAGTAGACCTGCCCTTCGAGTACGCATGCTGTCGTTTCGAGAGCAAACTTGAATCCACGCTAGTTCTAAGATGCATGTCTATCATCCTCTCCAGGGTCTTAAGCAGGAATGAGGATAAGCTGATTGGTCGGAAATCCTTCGCACTCGAGTGAGAGGCTTTTCCTGCTTTAGGTATGAAGACGACTTTTGTTTCCCTCCACTTTTCTGGAATATATGATAAGTTGATACATCCTTTATATATCACTGACAACCAGGGGATAATTTTGTCAGTTACAGCTTGTAACTCCGCCGGAGTAATTCCATCAGGTCCGGGGGATTTGAATGGTCCAAAGCTATTTAAAGCCCATTTTATTCTAGATTCCGACACAATTTCCTCAATAGGAAATGATCGCTGAGCCTCTGTTACACCGCCGGAACATGGTTCAACCGTCTGATTTCCAGGGAAGTGTGTGTCCAAAAGTACCTCCAACGTCTCCTCACTGGACGTTGTCCAATTTCCCTCCGATGTTTTAATGAAACCTGGAGCGGTGTTAGTGGATGCTAGTACCTTCCGTAGTCTGGAAGCCTCTGACGTATTCTCAATACTGCTACAGTAATCATCCCAAGAGTTTTGTTGAGACCTTCTCAGTTCTCGTTTATATTCTTCAGATTCATCTTGTAAGTGTCCCAATCCTCCGGAGCTCTTGTGGACTTTGCTTTGTTAAAGAGCTTCCTGCAGGGTTTCCTCATATGACTTAACTCCGTAGTCCACCATGGCGGCCGATTTTTTCCCCTTGGCTTTCCTCTAGGGCAAGCAGCTTTCAGTGAAATGTTGAAGGCCTTAGTAATCCGCTCCACTGCGTGTTCGATATCTTGCACAGTGTTCATATTTGTCTCCGGCATTTCCGGTATCATCAAATTGAACGATTCCCCATACCTATTCCAATCAGCTTTTCTAACATTTGGCGGAAATATGGTCTTTGAAGTACGAACAGCCAATTTGAAACTGATGTAGCGATGATCTGAGAAGCTATGTTCCCTCAAAACTTGCCACTCAGATATCTTATCATTCAGTTCCGGAGAGGTCAACGTTACGTCCAAAACCTCTTGTCTGTTCCTGGTGACGAAGGTTGGTGCATCTCCCTTATTGCAAACTACCAGGTTAGTACGCAAAATAAACTCTATTAGCGACTCTCCCCTTGCATTAGTATCACTACTTCCCCAAATACTATGATGCGCATTTGCATCGCATCCCATAATAAGTTTTGTCCTTGTTTTTAGTGACTCCTCAACTAAGGTCTCAACGGCACAGGGTGGCATCTCCCTATCATGTCCCATGTAGACCGAAGATACCCAATATTTGCATGTGGATATCTCTAGACTGGCTACGACAGTGTCTGCATTGCTCAATGAAGGAAGCAGAAACAAGTTTAGTTCGTTTTTAGCAATTATACATGCTCGATTTATATCGTTACCGGTATTATGCAAAAGTTTGAAACCCGGAGTGCTTAATTCACAGATCTTGTTCTTATATATGTATGGTTCTTGAATATGAACTATATCTATGTCTCCTTTCATCAGGAGAACTTTTAAGGCAGCACAAGCGGCCTTACAATGGTGAAGATTTATCTGGAGGAACCGTAGAACCATCCAAATTTTCAACCACCGTCACATCAGCCGCTTCAATTGAGTCATCAAGGGCTTCCTCTTCACAGATCTCGGTGACTCTCGCAACAATCCGCGGTTCAGCTTTGGTGAAGCTTGAGCCTGTAGAAACTTCCCGCATATGATTTTCGCCATAGTCTGCAGGTTTTATGTCTCCTTCGGCTTCGCTAGGAGATTTTTTCACTGCTGACTCTACCGGAGGCTTGTCCGTTTCGGAATCCTTTGGCTGATCGCTTTTGTATACCTTCATATGGATATCATGAAAGGCATAACTTACGCGTCCTTGGGTCTGGGCTAGATGTGGCAGCGACTCTATGTTTAATATAAACACCGCATGTCGCCTTGGTCCATCCACCTCATCCAAACGACCAACCTTCCAATCGGCGGTTGGAAGATCTGTGTTACATTCTTTTAGTCTCTCTAGTATTGACTCAGGATCAGGAGGGTTTGCCGGTATCCATGCATGTGCTCTAGGTTTAGCCGGTATGTCTTTTTTATCGACTAACTCCAAAGCGGCTCCTTCCCAAACTTCACCAATTAGCATCAATGCAGCTTTAAAGCAATCCATAGACCTCTGGTCTGCAAAAGCTATTAACTTATATCGTCCTTGATACCATCCAGCATCTTGCCGTCGAGGACTTGGTCCGGGAAACTTTTTTCGCACCTCTGAGTAGACACCAGACATCGCGTTCTCAATTTCCCCCCATTTTTGCCTTGGAATCATACCGTCCAAGCTCCTTTATTAATAATAGCCATCACAAGGCTGTCTTTTGCAACTGAGGCAAACGATCTTTGATCCCGTTTAGAGGATGGCAGCTCATCCGGTGATCGTTCTCTTTTTCCAGCTTCAAGAATTCCTTGAGCACATTTTAAGGAATCGCTTTGCTTAGCCGACAACGTGCTTGGGTCGACTGATCCTAATTTCTTTAGGATAAACAAAGCATTTCTTCGTTCCTTGAATCTCTTTATAGAGGGATTGCCTCCTTTTGATGTCGTCACCTTAGAAAAGGTTCGACTTGCCAAAGTGTCACCGCCAGTCGACCCGTCTACAGGTCGACTAATTGGGCCTGACTCTTGGTCGCTGCCCAAATTTATAACTTCAGTCGTTACAAGTCCACTGGGCCCTGAAGTTAGCAACCCAGTGGATGACTTTGAATTTCGCTGCATGGTGGTTTATTATTTCCGCCACACGTGAAATTCGTAATAAGTACTTATTACGATGAAATACTCCGCTATTAGAAAAAACGTCCGTTCAGTTCGACGGTTGAATAGCAATCGCGCTAGGGCGCTTAGTTTAGGAGATATGGGCAAAATAAGTTTTTCATATGAAAATTTAAATTTTTTTAGGTTTTGGGTGGATTTGTCAATTTTTTGGGGGTGGTAACGAATTAAAGTCCTTTTCGCCCTAGGACGTATATTTAAGGAGATATGGGCAAAATAACTTTTTCATATAAAAATTGCAATTTTTTAGGTTTTGAGCGGATTATTAAATTTTTTGGGGTGTTACGAATTAAAGTCCTTTTCGCTCTAGGACGCGTATATACGAAGATATGGGCAAAATAAGTTTTTCAGATAAAAATTTCAATTTTTTTAGGTTTTGGGAGGATTATTCAATTTTTTTGGGGGTGGTCATGAATTAAAGTCCTTTTCGCGCTAGGGCGCTTAGTTTAGGAGATATGGGCAAAATAAGTTTGTCATATCAAAATTTAAATTTTTTTAGGTTTTGGGTGGATTTGTCAATTTTTTGGGGGTGGTCACGAATTAATGTCCATTTCGCCCTAGGACGCATATTTAAGGAGATATGGGCAAAATAACTTTTTCATATAAAAATTGCAATTTTTTTAAGTTTTGAGTGGATTATTAAATTTTTTGGGGTGTTACGAATTAAAGTCCTTTTCGCTCTAGGACGCGTATATACGAAGATATGGGCAAAATAAGATTTTCAGATAAAAATTTCAATTTTTTTAGGTTTTGAGAGGATTATTAAATTTTTTTTGGGGGTGGTCATGAATTAAAGTCCTTTTCGCGCTAGGGCGCTTAGTTTAGGGGATATGGGCAAAATAAGTTTTTCATATCAAAATTTAAAATTTTTTAGGTTTTGGGTGGATTTGTCAATTTTTTGGGGGTGGTCACGAATTAAAGTCCATTTCGCCCTCGGACGCATATTTAAGGAGATATGGGCAAAATAACTTTTTCATATAAAAATTGCATTTTTTTAGGTTTTGAATGGATTATTAAATTTTTTGGGGTGTTACGAATTAAAGTCCTTTTCGCTCTAGGACGCGTATATACGAAGATATGGGCAAAATAAGTTTTTCAGATAAAAATTTCAATTTTTTTAGGTTTTGGGAGGATTATTCAATTTTTTTTGGGGTGGTCATGAATTAAAGTCCTTTTCGCGCTAGGGCGCTTAGTTTAAGAGATATGGGCAAAATAAGTTTTTCATATCAAAATTTAAATTTTTTTAGGTTTTGGGTGGATTTGTCAATTTTTTGGGGGTGATCACGAATTAAAAACCTTTTCGCCCTAGGACGTATATTTAAGGAGATATGGGCAAAATAACTTTTTCATACAAAAATTGCAATTTTTTTAGGTTTTGAGCGGATTATTAAATTTTTTGGGGTGTTACGAATTAAAGTCCTTTTCGCTCTAGGACGCGTATATACGAAGATATGGGCAAAATAAGTTTTTCAGATAAAAATTTCAATTTTTGTAGGTTTTGGGAGGATTATTCAATTTTTTTGGGGGTGGTCATGAATTAAAGTCCTTTTCGCGCTAGGGCGCTTAGTTTAGGAGATATGGGCAAAATAAGTTTTTCATATCAAAATTTAAATTTTTTTAGGTTTTGGGTGGATTTGTCAATTTTTTGGGGGTGGTCACGAATTAAAGTCCATTTCGCCCTAGGACGCATATTTAAGGAGATATGGGCAAAATAACTTTTTCATATAAAAATTGCAATTTTTTTTAGGTTTTGAGTGGATTATTAAATTTTTTGGGGTGTTACGAATTAAAGTCCTTTTCGCTCTAGGACGCGTATATACGAAGATATGGGCAAAATAAGTTTTTCAGATAAAAATTTCAATTTTTTTAGGTTTTGGGAGGATTATTCAATTTTTTTGGGGGTGGTCATGAATTAAAGTCCTTTTCGAGCTAGGGCGCTTAGTTTAGGAGATATGGGCAAAATAAGTTTTTCATATCAAAATTTAAATTTTTTTAGGTTTTGGGTTGATTTGTCAATTTTTTGGGTGTGGTCACGAAGTAAAGTCCTTTTCGCCCTAGGACGTATATTTAAGGAGATATGGGCAAAATAAGTTTTTCATATAAAAATTGCAATTTTTTTAGGTTTTGAGCGGATTATTAAATTTTTTGGGGTGTTACGAATTAAAGTCCTTTTCGCTCTAGGACGCGTATATACGAAGATATGGGCAAAATAAGATTTTCAGATAAAAATTTCACTTTTTTTAGGTTTTGGGAGGATTATTAATTTTTTTTTGGGGTGGTCATGAATTAAAGTCCATTTCGCGCTAGGGCGCTTAGTTTAGGAGATATGGGCAAAATAACTTTTTCATATAAAAATTGCAATTTTTTAGGTTTTGAGTGGATTATTAAATTTTTTGGGGTGTTACGAATTAAATATCATTTTCGCTCTAGGACGCATATATACGAAGATATGGGCAAAATAAGTTTTTCAGATAAAAATTTCAATTTTTTTAGGTTTTGGGAGGATTATTCAATTTTTGTTTTGGGTGGTCATGAATTAAAGTCCTTTTCGCGCTAGGGCGCTAAGTTTAAGAGATATGGGCAAAATAAGTTTTTCATATCAGAATTTAAATTTTTTTAGGTTTTGGGTGGATTTGTCAATTTTTTGGGGGTAGTCACGAATTAAAGTCCTTTTCGCCCTAGGCCGGATATTTAAGGAGATATGGGCAAAATAACTTTTTCATATAAAAATTGCAATTTTTTAGGTTTTGAGCGGATTATTAAATTTTTTGGGGTGTTACGAATTAAAGTCCTTTTCGCTCTAGGACGCGTATATACGAAGATATGGGCAAAATAAGTTTTTCAGATAAAAATTTCAATTTTTTTAGGTTTTGGGAGGATTATTCAATTTTTTTGGGGGTGGTCATGAATTAAAGTCCTTTTCGCGCTAGGGCACTTAGTTTAGGAGATATGGGCAAAATAAGTTTGTCATATCAAAATTTAAATTTTTTTAGGTTTTGGGTGGATTTGTCAATTTTTTGGGGGTGGTCACGAATTAAAGTCCATTTCGCCCTAGGACGCATATTTAAGGAGATATGGGCAAAATAACTTTTTCATATAAAAATTGCAATTTTTTTAGGTTTTGAGTGGATTATTAAATTTTTTGGGGTGTTACGAATTAAAGTCCTTTTCGCTCTAGGACGCGTATATACGAAGATATGGGCAAAATAAGATTTTCAGATAAAAATTTCAATTTTTTAGGTTTTGGGAGGATTATTAAATTTTTCATGAATTAAAGTCCTTTTCGCACTAGGGCGCTTAGTTGAGGAGATATGGGCAAAATAAGTTTTTCATATCAAAATTTAAATTTTTTTAAGTTTTGGGTGGATTTGTCAATTTTTTGGGGGTGGTCATGAATTAAAGTCCATTTCGCGCTAGGGCGCTCAGTTTAGGAGATATGGGCAAAATAACTTTTTCATATAAAAATTGCAATTTTTAGGTTTTGAGTGGATTATTAAATTTTTTGGGGTGTTACGAATTAAAGTCATTTTCGCTCTAGGACGCGTATATACGAAGATATGGGCAAAATAAGTTTTTCAGATAAAAATTTCAATTTTTTTAGGTTTTGGGAGGATTATTCAATTTTTTTTTTTTGGTGGTCATGAATTAAAGTCATTTTCGCGCTAGGGCGCTAAGTTTAAGAGATATGGGCAAAATAAGTTTTTCATATCAGAATTTAAATTTTTTTAGGTTTTGGGTGGATTTGTCAATTTTTTGGGGGTGGTCACGAATTAAAGTCCTTTTCGCCCTAGGACGTATATTTAAGGAGATATGGGCAAAATAACTTTTTCATATAAAAATTGCAATTTTTTAGGTTTTGAGCGGATTATTAAATTTTTTGGGGTGTTACGAATTAAAGTCCTTTTCGCTCTAGGACGCGTATATACGAAGATATGGGCAAAATAAGTTTTTCAGATAAAAATTTCAATTTTTTTAGGTTTTGGGAGGATTATTCAATTTTTTTGGGGGTGGTCATGAATTAAAGTCCTTTTCGCGCTAGGGCGCTTAGTTTAGGAGATATGGGCAAAATAAGTTTTTCATATCAAAATTTAAATTTTTTTAGGTTTTGGGTGGATTTGTCAATTTTTTGGGGGTGGTCACGAATTAAAGTCCATTTCGCCCTAGGACGCATATTTAAGGAGATATGGGCAAAATAACTTTTTCATATAAAAATTGCAATTTTTTTTAGGTTTTGAGTGGATTATTAAATTTTTTGGGGTGTTACGAATTAAAGTCCTTTTCGCTCTAGGACGCGTATATACGAAGATATGGGCAAAATAAGTTTTTCAGATAAAAATTTCAATTTTTTTAGGTTTTGGGAGGATTATTCAATTTTTTTGGGGGTGGTCATGAATTAAAGTCCTTTTCGAGCTAGGGCGCTTAGTTTAGGAGATATGGGCAAAATAAGTTTTTCATATCAAAATTTAAATTTTTTTAGGTTTTGGGTTGATTTGTCAATTTTTTGGGTGTGGTCACGAAGTAAAGTCCTTTTCGCCCTAGGACGTATATTTAAGGAGATATGGGCAAAATAAGTTTTTCATATAAAAATTGCAATTTTTTTAGGTTTTGAGCGGATTATTAAATTTTTTGGGGTGTTACGAATTAAAGTCCTTTTCGCTCTAGGACGCGTATATACGAAGATATGGGCAAAATAAGATTTTCAGATAAAAATTTCACTTTTTTTAGGTTTTGGGAGGATTATTAATTTTTTTTGGGGGTGGTCATGAATTAAAGTCCATTTCGCGCTAGGGCGCTTAGTTTAGGAGATATGGGCAAAATAACTTTTTCATATAAAAATTGCAATTTTTTAGGTTTTGAGTGGATTATTAAATTTTTTGGGGTGTTACGAATTAAATATCATTTTCGCTCTAGGACGCATATATACGAAGATATGGGCAAAATAAGTTTTTCAGATAAAAATTTCAATTTTTTTAGGTTTTGGGAGGATTATTCAATTTTTGTTTTGGGTGGTCATGAATTAAAGTCCTTTTCGCGCTAGGGCGCTAAGTTTAAGAGATATGGGCAAAATAAGTTTTTCATATCAGAATTTAAATTTTTTTAGGTTTTGGGTGGATTTGTCAATTTTTTGGGGGTAGTCACGAATTAAAGTCCTTTTCGCCCTAGGCCGGATATTTAAGGAGATATGGGCAAAATAACTTTTTCATATAAAAATTGCAATTTTTTAGGTTTTGAGCGGATTATTAAATTTTTTGGGGTGTTACGAATTAAAGTCCTTTTCGCTCTAGGACGCGTATATACGAAGATATGGGCAAAATAAGTTTTTCAGATAAAAATTTCAATTTTTTTTAGGTTTTGGGAGGATTATTCAATTTTTTTGGGGGTGGTCATGAATTAAAGTCCTTTTCGCGCTAGGGCACTTAGTTTAGGAGATATGGGCAAAATAAGTTTGTCATATCAAAATTTAAATTTTTTTTAGGTTTTGGGTGGATTTGTCAATTTTTTGGGGGTGGTCACGAATTAAAGTCCATTTCGCCCTAGGACGCATATTTAAGGAGATATGGGCAAAATAACTTTTTCATATAAAAATTGCAATTTTTTTAGGTTTTGAGTGGATTATTAAATTTTTTGGGGTGTTACGAATTAAAGTCCTTTTCGCTCTAGGACGCGTATATACGAAGATATGGGCAAAATAAGATTTTCAGATAAAAATTTCAATTTTTTAGGTTTTGGGAGGATTATTAAATTTTTCATGAATTAAAGTCCTTTTCGCACTAGGGCGCTTAGTTGAGGAGATATGGGCAAAATAAGTTTTTCATATCAAAATTTAAATTTTTTTAAGTTTTGGGTGGATTTGTCAATTTTTTGGGGGTGGTCATGAATTAAAGTCCATTTCGCGCTAGGGCGCTCAGTTTAGGAGATATGGGCAAAATAACTTTTTCATATAAAAATTGCAATTTTTAGGTTTTGAGTGGATTATTAAATTTTTTGGGGTGTTACGAATTAAAGTCATTTTCGCTCTAGGACGCGTATATACGAAGATATGGGCAAAATAAGTTTTTCAGATAAAAATTTCAATTTTTTTAGGTTTTGGGAGGATTATTCAATTTTTTTTTTTGGTGGTCATGAATTAAAGTCATTTTCGCGCTAGGGCGCTAAGTTTAAGAGATATGGGCAAAATAAGTTTTTCATATCAGAATTTAAATTTTTTTAGGTTTTGGGTGGATTTGTCAATTTTTTGGGGGTGGTCACGAATTAAAGTCCTTTTCGCCCTAGGACGTATATTTAAGGAGATATGGGCAAAATAACTTTTTCATATAAAAATTGCAATTTTTTAGGTTTTGAGCGGATTATTAAATTTTTTGGGGTGTTACGAATTAAAGTCCTTTTCGCTCTAGGACGCGTATATACGAAGATATGGGCAAAATAAGTTTTTCAGTTAAAAATTTCAATTTTTTTAGGTTTTTGGGAGGATTATTCAATTTTTTTGGGGGTGGTCATGAATTAAAGTCCTTTTCGCGCTAGGGCGCTTAGTTTAGGAGATATGGGCAAAATAAGTTTTTCATATCAAAATTTAAATTTTTTTAGGTTTTGGGTGGATTTGTCAATTTTTTGGGGGTGGTCACGAATTAAAGTCCATTTCGGCCTAGGACGCATATTTAAGGAGATATGGGCAAAATAACCTTTTCATATAAAAATTGCAATTTTTTTAGGTTTTGAGTGGATTATTAAATTTTTTGGGGTGTTACGAATTTAAGTCCTTTTCGCTCTAGGACGCGTATATACGAAGATATGGGCAAAATAAGATTTTCAGATAAAAATTTCAATTTTTTTTAGGTTTTGGGAGGATTATTCAATTTTTTTGGGGGTGGTCATGAGTTAAAGTCCTTTTCGCGCTTGGGCGCTTAGTTTAGGAGATATGGGCAAAATAAGTTTTTCATATCAAAATTGCAATTTTTTTAGGTTTTGAGTGGATTATTAAATCTTTTTGGGGTGTTACGAATTAAAGTCCTTTTCACTCTAGGACGCGTATATACGAAGATATGGGCAAAATAAGTTTTAAAGATAAAAATTTCAATTTTTTTAGGTTTTGGGAGGATTATTCAATTTTTTTGGGGGTGGTTATGAATTAAAGTCCTTTTCGCGCTAGGGCGCTTAGTTTAGGAGATGTTTATTCTCCATGATTTTTTATTTTGTTTTGACAAAATAAAATAAATCTCCAATAGAATAAAATTAAAATCTGCTGCTCTTTTCATTCTTTCTATATTGCAGCCAATCCAAAGGTGGTAATTCATATGTCAGGTATTGAATGGCACGCGCAAGAACATTTCCCTTGCGTATGCTATTCAAGCTACCAGCCAAATAATATGAAATTCAACACCAGTCATTGGCTTCATATGGAAAAAGAATTTAACTGCAGCATAAGCAATTCCGGCAAATAATTCGACTATGTTATTTTTCTTTTACTTTTTGTTGTTATTACTACTTACTTGTATTTAGTATATAAGGCTGAATAAATTTAATAAAGATGATCACTACGATTAAACCTCTTGGTGTTTCAATTGGCGTGATTATATTCTTTCTTGGTGTACCACCGAGTAAAGAATTTTAAACTCCCCTTAAAAGAAAGTTCTGGTGCACTACCAGGACTGTCATTAAACCATTTATTCTGGTGTACCGCCAGAATATCCGCTGAGCAAACGCGCTCAAGCAATAACAGGAGATATGGGCAAAATAAGTTTTTCAGATAAAAATTTAAATTTTTTTAGGTTTTGGGTGGATTTGTCAATTTTTTGGGGGTGGTCACGAATTAAAGTCCTTTTCGCCCTAGGACGTATATTTAAGGAGATATGGGCAAAATAACTTTTTCATATAAAAATTGCATTTTTTTAGGTTTTGAGCGGATTATTAAATTTTTTGGGGTGTTACGAATTAAAGTCCTTTTCGCTCTAGGACGCGTATATACGAAGATATGGGCAAAATAAGATTTTCAGATAAAAATTTCGATTTTGGGTGGATTATTCAATTTTTTGGGGGGTGGTCATGAATTAAAGTCCTTTTCGCGCTAGGGCGCTTAGTTTAGGAGATATGGGCAAAATAAGTTTTTCATATAAAAATTTAAATTTTTTGTAGGTTTTGGGTGGATTTGTCAATTTTTTGGGTGTGGTCACGAATTAAAGTCCTTTTCGCCCTGGGACGTATATTTAAGGAGATATGGGCAAAATAACTTTTTCATATAAAAATTGCAATTTTTTTAGGTTTTGAGCGGATTATAAATTTTTTGGCGTGTTACGAATTAAAGTCCTTTTCGCTCTAGGACGCGTATATACGAAGATATGGGCAAAATAAGTTTTTCAAATAAAAATTTCAATTTTTTTAGGTTTTGGGAGGATTATTCAATTTTTTTGGGGGTGGTCATGAATTAACGTCCTTTTCGCGCTAGGGCGCTTAGTTTAGGAGATATGGGCAAAAAAAGTTTTTCATATCAAAATTTAAATTTTTGTAGGTTTTGGGTGGATTTGTCAATTTTTTGGGGGTGGTCACGAATTAAAGTCCATTTCGCCCTAGGACGCATATTTAAGGAGATATGGGCAAAATAACTTTTTCATATAAAAATTGCAATTTTTTTAGGTTTTGAGCGGATTATTAATTTTTTTGGGGTGTTACGAATTAAAGTCCTTTTCGCTCTAGGACGCGTATATACGAAGATGTGGGCAAAATAAGTTTTTCAAATAAAAATTTCAATTTTTTTAGGTGTTGGGAGGATTATTCAATTTTTTTGGGGGTGGTCATGAATTAAAGTCCTTTTCGCGCTAGGGCGCTTAGTTTAGGAGATATGGGCAAAATAAGTTTTTCGTATCAAAATTTAAATTTTTTTAGGGTTTGGGTGGATTTGTCAATTTTTTGGGGGTGGTCACGAATTAAAGTCCATTTCGCCCTAGGACGCATATTTAAGGAGATATGGGCAAAATAACTATTTCATATAAAAATTGCAATTTTTTTAGGTTTTGAGTGGATTATTAAATTTTTTGGGGTGTTACGAATTAAAGTCCTTTTCGCTCTAGGACGCGAATATACGAAGATATGGGCAAAATAAGTTTTTCAGATAAAAATTTCAATTTTTTTAGGTTTTGGGAGGATTATTCAATTTTTTTGGGGGTGGTCATGAATTAAAGTCCTTTTCGCGCTAGGGCGCTTAGTTTAGGAGATATGGGCAAAATAAGTTTTTCATATAAAAATTTAAATTTTTTTTTGGTTTTGGGTGGATTTGTCAATTTTTTGAGTGTGGTCACGAATTAAAGTCCTTTTCGCCCTAGGACGTATATTTAAGGAGATATGGGCAAAATAACTTTTTCATATAAAAATTGCAATTTTTTTAGGTTTTGAGCGGATTATTAAATTTTTTGGGGTGTTACGAATTAAAGTCCTTTTCGCTCTAGGACGCGTATATACGAAGATATGGGCAAAATAAGTTTTTCAAATAAAAATTTCAATTTTTTTAGGTTTTGGGAGGATTATTAAATTTTTTGGGGGTGGTCATGAATTAACGTCCTTTTCGCGCTAGGCGCTTAGTTTAGGAGATATGGGCAAAAAAAGTTTTTCATATCAAAATTTAAATTTTTGTAGGTTTTGGGTGGATTTGTCAATTTTTTGGGGGTGGTCACGAATTAAAGTCCATGTCGCCCTAGGACGCATATTTAAGGAGATATGGGCAAAATAACTTTTTCATATAAAAATTGCAATTTTTTTAGGTTTTGGGTGGATTATTAAATTTTTTGGGGTGTTACGAATTAAAGTCCTTTTCGCTCTAGGACGCGTATATACGAAGATATGGACAAAATAAGTTTTTCAGATAAAAATTTCAATTTTTTTAGGTTTTGGGAGGATTATTCAATTTTTTTGGGGGTGGTCATGAATTAAAGTCCTTTTCGCGCTAGGGCGCTTAGTTTAGGAGATATGGGCAAAATAAGTTTTCAGATAAAAATTTAAATTTTTTTAGGTTTTGGGTGGATTTGTCAATTTTTTGGGGGTGGTCACGAATTAAAGTCCTTTTCGCCCTAGGACGTATATTTAAGGAGATATGGGCAAAATAACTTTTTCATATAAAAATTGCATTTTTTTAGGTTTTAAGCGGATTATTAAATTTTTTGGGGTGTTACGAATTAAAGTCCTTTTCGCTCTAGGACGCGTATATACGAAGATATGGGCAAAATAAGATTTTCAGATAAAAATTTCAATTTTTTTAGGTGTTGGGAGGATTATTCAATTTTTTTGGGGGTGGTCATGAATTAAAGTCCTTTTCGCGCTAGGGCGCTTAGTTTAGGAGATATGGGCAAAATAAGTTTTTCATATCAAAATTTAAAATATTTTAGGTTTTGGGTGGATTTGTAAATTTTTTGGGGGTGGTCACGAATTAAAGTCCATTTCGCCCTAGGACGCATATTTAAGGAGATATGGGCAAAATAACTATTTCATATAAAAATTGCAATTTTTTTAGGTTTTGAGTGGATTATTAAATTTTTTGGGGTGTTACGAATTAAAGTCCTTTTCGCTCTAGGACGCGTATATACGAAGATATGGGCAAAATAAGTTTTTCAGATAAAAATTTAAATTTTTTAGGTTTTGGGAGGATTATTCAATTTTTTGGGGGGTGGTCATGAATTAAAGTCCTTTTCGCGCTAGGGCGCTTAGTTTAGGAGATATGGGCAAAATAAGTTTTTCATATAAAAATTTAAATTTTTTTTAGGTTTTGGGTGGATTTGTCAATTTTTTGGGTGTGGTCACGAATTAAAGTCCTTTTCGCCCTAGGACGTATATTTAAGAAGATATGGGCAAAATAACTTTTTCATATAAAAATTGCAATTTTTTTAGGTTTTGAGCGGATTATTAAATTTTTTGGGGTCTTACGAATTAAAGTCCTTTTCGCTCTAGGACGCGTATATACGAAGATATGGGCAAAATAAGTTTTTCAAATAAAAATTTCAATTTTTTTAGGTTTTGGGAGGATTATTCAATTTTTTTGGGGGTGGTCATGAATTACGTCCTTTTCGCGCTAGGGCGCTTAGTTTAGGAGATATGGGCAAAAAAAGTTTTTCATATCAAAATTTAAATTTTTTTAGGTTTTGGGTGGATTTGTCAATTTTTTGGGTGTGGTCACGAATTAAAGTCAATTTCGCCCTAGGACGCATATTTAAGGAGATATGGGCAAAATAACTTTTTCATATAAAAATTGAAATTTTTTTAGGTTTTGAGTGGATTATTAAATTTTTTGGGGTGTTACGAATTAAAGTCCTTTTCGCTCTAGGACGCGTATATACGAAGATATGGACAAAATAAGTTTTTCAGATAAAAATTTCAATTTTTTTAGGTTTTGGGAGGATTATTCAATTTTTTTTTTGGGGGTGGTCATGAATTAAAGTCCTTTTCGCGCTAGGGCGCTTAGTTTAGGAGATATGGGCAAAATAAGTTTTCAGATAAAAATTTAAATTTTTTTAGGTTTTGGGTGGATTTGTCAATTTTTTGGGGGTGGTCACGAATTAAAGTCCTTTTCGCCCTAGGACGTATATTTAAGGAGATATGGGCAAAATAACTTTTTCATATAAAAATTGAATTTTTTTTAGGTTTTGAGCGGATTATTAAATTTTTTGGGGTGTTACGAATTAAAGTCCTTTTCGCTCTAGGACGCGTATATACGAAGATATGGGCAAAATAAGATTTTCAGATAAAAATTTCAATTTTTTTAGGTTTTGGGAGGATTATTCAATTTTTTGGGGGGTGGTCATGAATTAAAGTCCTTTTCGCGCTAGGGCGCTTAGTGTAGGAGATATGGGCAAAATAAGTTTTTCATATAAAAATTTAAATTTTTTTTAGGTTTTGGGTGGATTTGTCAATTTTTTGGGGGTGGTCACGAATTAAAGTTCTTTTCGCCCTAGGACGTATATTTAAGGAGATATGGGCAAAATAACTTTTTCATATAAAAATTGCAATTTTTTTTAGGTTTTGAGCGGATTATTAAATTTTTTGGGGTGTTACGAATTAAAGTCCTTTTCGCTCTAGGACGCGTATATACGAAGATATGGGCAAAATAAGTTTTTCAAATAAAAATTTCAATTTTTTTAGGTGTTGGGAGGATTATTCAATTTTTTTGGGGGTGGTCATGAATTAAAGTCCTTTTCGCGCTAGGGCGCTTAGTTTAGGAGATATGGGCAAAATAAGTTTTTCATATCAAAATTTAAAATTTTTTAGGTTTTGGGTGGATTTGTCAATTTTTTGGGTGTGGTCACGAATTAAAGTCCTTTTCGCCCTAGGACGTATATTTAAGGAGATATGGGCAAAATAACTTTTTCATATAAAAATTGAATTTTTTTTAGGTTTTGAGCGGATTATTAAATTTTTTGGGGTGTTACGAATTAAAGTCCTTTTCGCTCTAGGACGCGTATATACGAAGATATGGGCAAAATAAGATTTTCAGATAAAAATTTCAATTTTTTTAGGTTTTGGGAGGATTATTCAATTTTTTGGGGGGTGGTCATGAATTAAAGTCCTTTTCGCGCTAGGGCGCTTAGTGTAGGAGATATGGGCAAAATAAGTTTTTCATATAAAAATTTAAATTTTTTTTAGGTTTTGGGTGGATTTGTCAATTTTTTGGGTGTGGTCACGAATTAAAGTTCTTTTCGCCCTAGGACGTATATTTAAGGAGATATGGGCAAAATAACTTTTTCATATAAAAATTGAATTTTTTTTAGGTTTTGAGCGGATTATTAAATTTTTTGGGGTGTTACGAATTAAAGTCCTTTTCGCTCTAGGACGCGTATATACGAAGATATGGGCAAAATAAGATTTTCAGATAAAAATTTCAATTTTTTTAGGTGTTGGGAGGATTATTCAATTTTTTTGGGGGTGGTCATGAATTAAAGTCCTTTTCGCGCTAGGGCGCTTAGTTTAGGAGATATGGGCAAAATAAGTTTTTCATATCAAAATTTAAAATTTTTTAGGTTTTGGGTGGATTTGTCAATTTTTTGGGTGTGGTCACGAATTAAAGTCCTTTTCGCCCTAGGACGTATATTTAAGGAGATATGGGCAAAATAACTTTTTCATATAAAAATTGCAATTTTTTTAGGTTTTGAGCGGATTATTAAATTTTTTGGGGTGTTACGAATTAAAGTCCTTTTCGCTCTAGGACGCGTATATACGAAGATATGGGCAAAATAAGTTTTTCAAATAAAAATTTCAATTTTTTTAGGTTTTGGGAGGATTATTCAATTTTTTTGGGGGTGGTCATGAATTAACGTCCTTTTCGCGCTAGGGCGCTTAGTTTAGGAGATATGGGCAAAAAAAGTTTTTCATATCAAAATTTAAATTTTTGTAGGTTTTGGGTGGATTTGTCAATTTTTTGGGGGTGGTCACGAATTAAAGTTCTTTTCGCCCTAGGACGTATATTTAAGGAGATATGGGCAAAATAACTTTTTCATATAAAAATTGCATTTTTTTAGGTTCTGAGCGGACTACTAAATTTTTTGGGGTGTTACGAATTAAAGTCCTTTTCGCTCTAGGACGCGTATATACGAAGATATGGGCAAAATAAGATTTTCAGATAAAAATTTCAATTTTTTTAGGTTTTGGGAGGATTATTCAATTTTTTGGGGGGTGGTCATGAATTAAAGCCCTTTTCGCGCTAGGGCGCTTAGTTTAGGAGATATGGGCAAAATAAGTTTTTCATATAAAAATTTAAATTTTTTTTAGGTTTTGGGTGGATTTGTCAATTTTTTGGGTGTGGTCACGAATTAAAGTTCTTTTCGTCCTAGGACGTATATTTAAGGAGATATGGGCAAAATAACTTTTTCATATAAAAATTGCAATTTTTTTAGGTTTTGAGCGGATTACTAAATTTTTTGGGGTGTTACGAATTAAAGTCCTTTTCGTTCTAGGACGCGTATATACGAAGATATGGGCAAAATAAGTTTTTCAAATAAAAATTTCAATTTTTTTAGGTGTGGGGAGGATTATTCAATGGGGGTGGTCATGAATTAAAGTCCTTTTCGCGCTAGGGCGCTTAGTTTAGGAGATATGGGCAAAATAAGTTTTCAGATAAAAATTTAAATTTTTTTAGGTTTTGGGTGGATTTGTCAATTTTTTTGGGGGTGGTCACGAATTAAAGTCCTTTTCGCCCTAGGACGTATATTTAAGGAGATATGGGCAAAATAACTTTTTCATATAAAAATTGCAATTTTTTTAGGTTTTGAGCGGATTATTAAATTTTTTGGGGTGTTACGAATTAAAGTCCTTTTCGCTCTAGGACGCGTATATACGAAGATATGGGCAAAATAAGTTTTTCAAATAAAAATTTCAATTTTTTTAGGTGTTGGGAGGATTATTCAATTTTTTTGGGGGTGGTCATGAATTAAAGTCCATTTCGCGCTAGGGCGCTTAGTTTAGGAGATATGGGCAAAATAAGTTTTTCATATCAAAATTTAAAATTTTTTAGGTTTTGGGTGGATTTGTCAATTTTTTGGGGGTGGTCACGAATTAAAGTCCATTTCGCCCTAGGACGCATATTTAAGGAGATATGGGCAAAATAACTATTTCATATAAAAATTGCAATTTTTTTAGGTTTTGAGTGGATTATTAAATTTTTTGGGGTGTTACGAATTAAAGTCCTTTTCGCTCTAGGACGCGTATATACGAAGATATGGGCAAAATAAGTTTTTCAGATAAAAATTTAAATTTTTTTAGGTTTTGGGAGGATTATTCAATTTTTTTGGGGGTGGTCATGAATTAAAGTCCTTTTCGCGCTAGGGCGCTTAGTTTAGAAGATATGGGCAGAATAAGTTTTTCATATCAAAATTTAATTTTTTTAGGTTTTGGGTGGATTTGTCAATTTTTTGAGGGTGGTCAAGAACTAAAACCCTTTTCGCACTAGGACGTATATTTAAGGAGATATGGGCAAAATAACTTTTTCATATCAAAATTGCAATTTTTTTAGGTTTTGAGTGGATTATTAAATCTTTTTGTGGTGTTACGAATTAAAGTCCTTTTCGCTCTAGGACGCGTATATACGAAGATATGGGCAAAATAAGTTTTTCAGATAAAAATTTCAATTTTTTTAGGTTTTGGGAGGATTATTCAATTTTTTTGGGGGTGGTCACGAATTAAAGTCCATTTCGCCCTAGGACGTATATTTAAGGAGATATGGGCAAAATAACTTTTTCATATAAAAATTGCAATTTTTTTAGGTTTTGAGCGGATTATTAAATTTTTTGGGGTGTTACGAATTAAAGTCCTTTTCGCTCTAGGACGCGTATATACGAAGATATGGGCAAAATAAGTTTTTCAGATAAAAATTTCAATTTTTTTAGGTTTTGGGAGGATTATTCAATTTTTTTGGGGGTGGTCATGAATTAAAGTCCTTTTCGCGCTAGGGCGCTTAGTTTAGGAGATATGGGCAAAATAAGTTTTTCATATCAAAATTTAATTTTTTTTAGGTTTTGGGTGGATTTGTCAATTTTTTGGGGGTGGTCACGAATTAAAGTCCCTTTCGCCCTAGGACGTATATTTAAGGAGATATGGGCAAAATAACTTTTTCATATAAAAATTGCATTTGTTTTTAGGTTTTGAGAGGATTATTAAATTTTTTTTGGGTGTTACGAATTAAAGTCCTTTCGCTCTAGGACGCGTATATACGAAGATATGGGCAAAATAAGATTTTCAGATAAAAATTTCAATTTTTTTAGGTTTTGGGAGGATTATTCAATTTGGTGGGGGTGGTCATGAATTAAAGTCCTTTTCGCGCTAGGGCGCTTAGTTTAGGAGATATGGGCAAAAAAAGCGTTTCATATCAAAATTTAAATTTTCTTAGGTTTTGGGTGGATTTGTCAATTTTTTGGGGGTGGTCACGAATTAAAGTCCATTTCGCCCTAGGACGCATATGTAAGGAGATATGGGCAAAATAACTTTTTCATATAAAAATTGCAATTTTTTAGGTTTTGAGCGGATTATTAAATTTTTTGGGGTGTTACGAATTAAAGTCCTTTTCGCTCTAGGACGCGTATATACGAAGATATGGGCAAAATAAGTTTTTCAGATAAAAATTTCAATTTTTTTAGGTTTTGGGAGGATTATTCAATTTTTTTGGGGGTGGTCATGAATTAAAGTCCTTTTCGCGCTAGGGCGCTTAGTTTAGGAGATATGGGCAAAATAAGTTTTTCATATCAAAATTTAATTTTTTTTAGGTTTTGGGTGGATTTGTCAATTTTTTTGGGTGTGGTCACGAATTAAAGTCCATTTCGCCCTAGGACGCATATTTAAGGAGATATGGGCAAAATAACTTTTTCATATAAAAATTGCAATTTTTTTAGGTTTTGAGTGGATTATTAAATTTTTTGGGGTGTTACGAATTAAAGTCCTTTTCGCTCTAGGACGCGTATATACGAAGATATGGGCAAAATAAGTTTTTCAGATAAAAATTTCAATTTTTTTAGGTCTTGGGAGGATTATTCAATTTTTTGGGGGGTGGTCATGAATTAAAGTCCTTTTCGCGCTAGGGCGCTTAGTTTAGGAGATATGGGCAAGATAAGTTTTTCATATCAAAATTTAATTTTTTTTAGGTTTTGGGTGGATTTGTCAATTTTTTGAGGGTGGTCACGAATTAAAGTCCCTTTCGCCCTAGGACGTATATTTAAGGAGATATGGGCAAAATAACTTTTTCATATAAAAATTTAAATTTTTTTAGGTTTTGAGCGGATTATTAAATTTTTTGGGGTATTACGAATTAAAGTCCTTTTCGCTCTAGGACGCGTATATACGAAGATATGGGCAAAATAAGTTTTTCAGATAAAAATTTCAATTTTTTTAGGTTTTGGGAGGATTATTCAATTTTTTTGGGGGTGGTCATGAATTAAAGTCCTTTTCGCGCTAGGGCGCTTAGTTTAGGAGATATGGGCAAAAAAAGTTTTTCATATCAAAATTTAAATTCTTTTAGGTTTTGGGTGGATTTGTCAATTTTTTGGGGGTGGTCACGAATTAAAGTCCATTTCGCCCTAGGACGCATATTTAAGGAGATATGGGCAAAATAACTTTTTCATATAAAAATTGAAAATTTTTTAGGTTTTGAGTGGATTATTAAATTTTTTGGGGTGTTACGAATTAAAGTCCTTTTCGCTCTAGGTCGCGTATATACGAAGATATGGGCAAAATAAGTTTTTCAGATAAAAATTTCAATTTTTTTAGGTTTTGGGAGGATTATTCAATTTTTTTGAGGGTGGTTATGAATTAAAGTTCTTTTCGCGCTAGGGCGCTTAGTTTAGGAGATATGGGCAAAATAAGTTTTTCATATCAAAATTTAAATTTTTTTAGGTTTTGGGTGGATTTGTCAATTTTTTGGGGGTGGTCAAGAACTAAAATCCTTTTCGCCCTAGGACGTATATTTAAGGAGATATGGGCAAAATAACTTTTTCATATAAAAATTGCAATTTTTTAGGTTTTGAGCGGATTATTAAATTTTTTGGGGTGTTACGAATTAAAGTCCTTTTCGCTCTAGGACGCGTATATACGAAGACATGGGCAAAATAAGATTTTCAGATAAAAATTTAAATTTTTTTGGGTTTTGGGAGGATTATTCAATTTTTTTGGGGGTGGTCATGAATTAAAGTCCTTTTCGCGCTAGGGCGCTTAGTTTAGGAGATATGGGCAAAATAAGTTTTTCATATCAAAATTTAAATTTTTTTAGGTTTTGGGTGGATTTGTCAATTTTTTGGGGGTGGTCACGAATTAAAGTCCATTTCGCCCTAGGACGCATATTTAAAGAGATATGGGCAAAATAACTTTTTCATATAATTGCAATGCAATTTTTTTAGGTTTTGAGTGGATTATTAAATTTTTTGGGGTGTTACGAATTAAAGTCCTTTTCGCTCTAGGACGCGTATATACGAAGATATGGGCAAAATAAGTTTTTCAGATAAAAATTTCAATTTTTTTAGGTTTTGGGAGGATTATTCAATTTTTTTGGGGGTGGTCATGAATTAAAGTCCTTTTCGCGCTAGGGCGCTTAGTTTAGGAGATATGGGCAAAAAAAGTTTTTCATATCAAAATTTAAATTTTTTTAGGTTTTGGTTTTGTCAATTTTTTGGGGGTGGTCACGAATTAAAGTCCATTTCGCCCTAGGACGCATATTTAAAGAGATATGGGCAAAATAACTTTTTCATATAAAAATTGCAATTTTTTTAGGTTTTGAGTGGATTATTAAATTTTTTGGGGTGTTACGAATTAAAGTCCTTTTCGCTCTAGGACGCGTATATACGAAGATATGGGCAAAATAAGTTTTTCAGATAAAAATTTCAATTTTTTTAGGTTTTGGGAGGATTATTCAATTTTTTTGGGGGTGGTCATGAATTAAAGTCCTTTTCGCGCTAGGGCGCTTAGTTTAGGCGATATGGGCAAAATAAGTTTTTCATATCAAAATTTAATTTTTTTTTAGGTTTTGGGTGGATTTGTCAATTTTTTGGGGGTGGTCACGAATTAAAGTCCTTTTCGCCCTAGGACGTATATTTAAGGAGATATGGGCAAAATAACTTTTTCATATAAAAATTGCAATTTTTTTATGTTTTGAGCGGATTATTAAATTTTTTGGGGTGTTACGAATTAAAGTCCTTTTCGCTCTAGGACGCGTATATACGAAGACATGGGCAAAATAAGATTTTCAGATAAAAATTTAAATTTTTTTAGGTTTTGGGAGGATTATTCAATTTTTTTGGGGGTGGTCATGAATTAAAGTCCTTTTCGCGCTAGGGCGCTTAGTTTAGGCGATATGGGCAAAATAAGTTTTTCATATCAAAATTTAATTTTTTTTTAGGTTTTGGGTGGATTTGTCAATTTTTTGGGGGTGGTCACGAATTAAAGTCCTTTTCGCCCTAGGACGTATATTTAAGGAGATATGGGCAAAATAACTTTTTCATATAAAAATTGCAATTTTTTTATGTTTTGAGCGGATTATTAAATTTTTTGGGGTGTTACGAATTAAAGTCCTTTTCGCTCTAGGACGCGTATATACGAAGACATGGGCAAAATAAGATTTTCAGATAAAAATTTAAATTTTTTTAGGTTTTGGGAGGATTATTCAATTTTTTTGGGGGTGGTCATGAATTAAAGTCCTTTTCGCGCTAGGGCGCTTAGTTTAGGAGATATGGGCAAAAAAAGTTTTTCATATCAAAATTTAATTTTTTTTTGATTTTGGGTGGATTTATCAATTTTTTGGGGGTGGTCACGAATTAAAGTCCATTTCGCCCTAGGACGCATATTTAAGGAGATATGGGCAAAATAACTTTTTCATATAAAAATTGCAGTTTTTTTAGGTTTTGAGTGGATTATTAAATTTTTTGGGGTGTTACGAATTAAAGTCCTTTTCGCTCTAGGACGCGTATATACGAAGATATGGGCAAAATAAGTTTTTCAGATAAAAATTTCAATTTTTTTAGGTTTTGGGAGGATTATTCAATTTTTTTGGGGGTGGTCATGAATTAAAGTTCTTTTCGCGCTAGGGCGTTTAGTTTAGGAGATATGGGCAAAATAAGTTTTTCATATCAAAATTTAAATTCTTTTAGATTTTGGGTGGATTTGTCAATTTTTTGGGGGTGGTCACGAATTAAAGTCCATTTCGCCCTAGGACGCATATTTAAGGAGATATGGGCAAAATAACTTTTTCATATAAAAATTGAAAATTTTTTAGGTTTTGAGTGGATTATTAAATTTTTTGGGGTGTTACGAATTAAAGTCCTTTTCGCTCTAGGACGCGTATATACGAAGATATGGGCAAAATAAGTTTTTCAGATAAAAATTTCAATTTTTTTAGGTTTTGGGAGGATTATTCAATTTTTTTGAGGGTGGTTATGAATTAAAGTTCTTTTCGCGCTAGGGCGCTTAGTTTAGGAGATATGGGCAAAATAAGTTTTTCATATCAAAATTTAATTTTTTTTTAGGTTTTGGGTGGATTTGTCAATTTTTTGGGGGTGGTCACGAATTAAAGTCCATTTCGCCCTAGGACACATATTTAAGGAGATATGGGCAAAATAACTTTTTCATAGAAAGATTGCAATTTTTTTTGGTTTTGAGCGGATTATTAAATTTTTTGGGGTGTAACGAATTAAAGTCCTTTTCGCTCTAGGACGCGTATATACGAAGATATGGGCAAAATAAGATTTTCAGATAAAAATTTCAATTGTTTTAGGTTTTGGGAGGATTATTCAATTTTTATGGGGATGGTCATGAATTAAAGTCCTTTTCGCGCTAGGGCGCTTAGTTTAGGAGATATGGGCAAAATAAGTTTTTCATATCAAAATTTAAATTTTTTTAGGTTTTGGGTGGATTTGTCAATTTTTTGGGGGTGGTCACGAATTAAAGTCCATTTCGCCCTAGGACGCATATTTAAGGAGATATGGGCAAAATAACTTTTTCATATAAAAATTGCAATTTTTTTAGGTTTTGAGGGGATTATTAAATTTTTTGGGGTATTACGAATTAAAGTCCTTTTCGCTCTAGGACGCGTATATACGAAGATATGGGCAAAATAAAATTTTCAGATAAAAATTTCAATTTTTTAAGGTTTTGGGAGGATTATTCAATTTTTTGGGGGGTGGTCATGAATTAAAGTCCTTTTCGCGCTAGGGCACTTAGTTTAGGAGATATGGGCAAAATAAGTTTTTCATATCAAAATTTAAATTTGTTTAGGTTTTGGGTGGATTTGTCAATTTTTTGGGGGTGGTCACGAATTAAAGTCCATTTCGCCCTAGGACGCATATTTAAGGAGATATGGGCAAAATAGCTTTTTTATATAAAAATTGCAATTTTTTTCGGTTTTGAGTGGATTATTAATTTTTTTGGGGTGTTACGAATTAAAGTCCTTTTCGCTCTAGGACGCGTATATACGAAGATATGGGCAAAATAAGTTTTTCAGATAAAAATTTCAATTTTTTTAGGTTTTGGGAGGATTATTCCATTTTTTTGGGGGTGGTCATGAATTAAAGTCCTTTTCGCGCTAGGGCGCTTAGTTTAGGCGATATGGGCAAAATAAGTTTTTCATATCAAAATTTAATTTTTTTTTAGGTTTTGGGTGGATTTGTCAATTTTTTGGGGGTGGTCACGAATTAGAGTCCATTTCGCCCTAGGACGCATATTTAAGGAGATATGGGCAAAATAACTTTTTCATATAAAAATTGAAAATTTTTTAGGTTTTGAGTGGATTATTAAATTTTTTGGGGTGTTACGAATTAAAGTCCTTTTCGCTCTAGGACGCGTATATACGAAGATATGGGCAAAATAAGTTTTTCAGATAAAAATTTCAATTTTTTTAGGTTTTGGGTGGATTTGTCAATTTTTTGGGGGTGGTCACGAATTAAAGTCCTTTTCGCCCTAGGACGTATATTTAAGGAGATATGGGCAAAATAACTTTTTCATATAAAAATTGCAATTTTTTTATGTTTTGAGCGGATTATTAAATTTTTTGGGGTGTTACGAATTAAAGTCCTTTTCGCTCTAGGACGCGTATATACGAAGACATGGGCAAAATAAGATTTTCAGATAAAAATTTAAATTTTTTTAGGTTTTGGGAGGATTATTCAATTTTTTTGGGGGTGGTCATGAATTAAAGTCCTTTTCGCGCTAGGGCGCTTAGTTTAGGAGATATGGGCAAAAAAAGTTTTTCATATCAAAATTTAATTTTTTTTTGATTTTGGGTGGATTTATCAATTTTTTGGGGGTGGTCACGAATTAAAGTCCATTTCGCCCTAGGACGCATATTTAAGGAGATATGGGCAAAATAACTTTTTCATATAAAAATTGCAGTTTTTTTAGGTTTTGAGTGGATTATTAAATTTTTTGGGGTGTTACGAATTAAAGTCCTTTTCGCTCTAGGACGCGTATATACGAAGATATGGGCAAAATAAGTTTTTCAGATAAAAATTTCAATTTTTTTAGGTTTTGGGAGGATTATTCAATTTTTTGGGGGTGGTCATGAATTAAAGTTCTTTTCGCGCTAGGGCGTTTAGTTTAGGAGATATGGGCAAAATAAGTTTTTCATATCAAAATTTAAATTCTTTTAGATTTTGGGTGGATTTGTCAATTTTTTTGGGTGGTCACGAATTAAAGTCCATTTCGCCCTAGGACGCATATTTAAGGAGATATGGGCAAAATAACTTTTTCATATAAAAATTGAAAATTTTTTAGGTTTTGAGTGGATTATTAAATTTTTTGGGGTGTTACGAATTAAAGTCCTTTTCGCTCTAGGACGCGTATATACGAAGATATGGGCAAAATAAGTTTTTCAGATAAAAATTTCAATTTTTTTAGGTTTTGGGAGGATTATTCAATTTTTTTGGGGGTGGTCATGAATTAAAGTCCTTTTCGCGCTAGGGCACTTAGTTTAGGAGATATGGGCAAAATAAGTTTTTCATATCAAAATTTAAATTTGTTTAGGTTTTGGGTGGATTTGTCAATTTTTTCGGGGTGGTCACGAATTAAAGTCCATTTCGCCCTAGGACGCATATTTAAGGAGATATGGGCAAAATAGCTTTTTCATATAAAAATTGCAATTTTTTTAGGTTTTGAGTGGATTATTAAATTTTTTGGGGTGTTACGAATTAAAGTCCTTTTCGCTCTAGGACGCGTATATACGAAGATATGGGCAAAATAAGTTTTTCAGATAAAAATTTCAATTTTTTTAGGTTTTGGGAGGATTATTCAATTTTTTTGAGGGTGGTTATGAATTAAAGTTCTTTTCGCGCTAGGGCGCTTAGTTTAGGAGATATGGGCAAAATAAGTTTTTCATATCAAAATTTAAATTTTTTTAGGTTTTGGGTGGATTTGTCAATTTTTTGGGGGTGGTCACGAATTAAAGTCCTTTTCGCCCTAGGACGTATATTTAAGGAGATATGGGCAAAATAACTTTTTCATATAAAAATTGCAATTTTTTTAGGTTTTGAGCGGATTATTAAATTTTTTGGGGTGTTACGAATTAAAGTCCTTTTCGCTCTAGGACGCGTATATACGAAGACATGGGCAAAATAAGATTTTCTGATAAAAATTTAAATTTTTTTAGGTTTTGGGAGGATTATTCAATTTTTTTGGGGGTGGTCATGAATTAAAGTCCTTTTCGCGCTAGGGCGCTTAGTTTAGGAGATATGGGCAAAATAAGTTTTTCATATCAAAATTTAAATTTTTTTAGGTTTTGGGTGGATTTGTCAATTTTTTGGGGGTGGTCACGAATTAAAGTCCATTTCGCCCTAGGACGCATATTTAAGGAGATATGGGCAAAATAACTTTTTCATATAAAAATTGCAATTTTTTTAGGTTTTGAGTGGATTATTAAATTTTTTGGGGTGTTACGAATTAAAGTCCTTTTCGCTCTAGGACGCGTATATACGAAGATATGGGCAAAATAAGTTTTTCAGATAAAAATTTCAATTTTTTTTAGGTTTTGGGAGGATTATTCAATTTTTTGGGGGGTGGTCATGAATTAAAGTCCTTTTCGCGCTAGGGCGCTTAGTTTAGGAGATATGGGCAAAATACGTTTTTCATATCAAAATTTAAATTTTTTTTTAGGTTTTGGGTGGATTTGTCAATTTTTTGAGGGTGGTCAAGAACTAAAATCCTTTTCGCCCTAGGACGTATATTTAAGGAGATATGGGCAAAATAACTTTTTCATAGAAAGATTGCAATTTTTTTTGGTTTTTAGCGGATTATTAAATTTTTTGGGGTGTAACGAATTAAAGTCCTTTTCGCTCTAGGACGCGTATATACGAAGATATGGGCAAAATAAGATTTTCAGATAAAAATTTCAATTGTTTTAGGTTTTGGGAGGATTATTCAATTTTTTTGGGGATGGTCATGAATTAAAGTCCTTTTCGCGCTAGGGCGCTTAGTTTAGGAGATATGGGCAAAATAAGTTTTTCATATCAAAATTTAAATTTTTTTAGGTTTTGGGTGGATTTGTCAATTTTTTGGGGGTGGTCACGAATTAAAGTCCATTTCGCCCTAGGACGCATATTTAAGGAGATATGGGCAAAATAACTTTTCCATATAAAAATTGCAATTTTTTTAGGTTTTGAGGGGATTATTAAATTTTTTGGGGTATTACGAATTAAAGTCCTTTTCGCTCTAGGACGCGTATATACGAAGATATGGGCAAAATAAAATTTTCAGATAAAAATTTCAATTTTTTTAGGTTTTGGGAGGATTATTCAATTTTTTGGGGGGTGGTCATGAATTAAAGTCCTTTTCGCGCTAGGGCACTTAGTTTAGGAGATATGGGCAAAATAAGTTTTTCATATCAAAATTTAAATTTGTTTAGGTTTTGGGTGGATTTGTCAATTTTTTGGGGGTGGTCACGAATTAAAGTCCATTTCGCCCTAGGACGCATATTTAAGGAGATATGGGCAAAATAGCTTTTTTATATAAAAATTGCAATTTTTTTCGGTTTTGAGTGGATTATTAATTTTTTTGGGGTGTTACGAATTAAAGTCCTTTTCGCTCTAGGACGCGTATATACGAAGATATGGGCAAAATAAGTTTTTCAGATAAAAATTTCAATTTTTTTAGGTTTTGGGAGGATTATTCCATTTTTTTGGGGGTGGTCATGAATTAAAGTCCTTTTCGCGCTAGGGCGCTTAGTTTAGGAGATATGGGCAAAATAAGTTTTTCATATCAAAATTTAATTTTTTTTAGGTTTTGGGTGGATTTGTCAATTTTTTGGGGGTGGTCACGAATTAAAGTCCATTTCGCCCTAGGACGCATATTTAAGGAGATATGGGCAAAATAACTTTTTCATATAAAAATTGCAATTTTTTTAGGTTTTGAGCGGATTATTAAATTTTTTGGGGTGTTACGAATTAAAGTCCTTTTCGCTCTAGGACGCGTATATACGAAGATATGGGCAAAATAAGATTTTCAGATAAAAATTTAAATTTTTTTAGGTTTTGGGAGGATTATTCAATTTTTTTGGGGGTGTTCATGAATTAAAGTCCTTTTCTCGCTAGGGCGCTTAGTTTAGGAGATATGGGCAAAATAAGTTTTTCATATCAAAATTTAAATTTTTTTAGGTTTTGGGTGGATTTTTCAATTTTTTGGGGGTGGTCACGAATTAAAGTCCATTTCGCCCTAGGACGCATATTTAAGGAGATATGGGCAAAATAACTTTTTCATATAAAAATTGCAATTTTTTTAGGTTTTGAGTGGATTATTAAATTTTTTGGGGTGTTACGAATTAAAGTCCTTTTCGCTCTAGGACGCGTATATACGAAGATATGGGCAAAATAAGTTTTTCAGATAAAAATTTAAATTTTTTTAGGTTTTGGGAGGATTATTCAATTTTTTTGGGGGTGGTCATGAATTAAAGTCCTTTTCGCGCTAGAGCGCTTAGGAGATATGGGCAAAAAAAGTTTTTCATATCAGAATTAATTTTTTTTTAGATTTTGGGTGGATTTGTCAATTTTTTGGGGGTGGTCACGAATTAAAGTCCATTTCGTCCTAGGACGCATATTTAAGGAGATATGGGCAAAATAACTTTTTCATATAAAAATTGCAATCTTTTTAGGTTTTGAGTGGATTATTAAATTTTTTGGGGTGTTACGAATTAAAGTCCTTTTCGCTCTAGGACGCGTATATACGAAGATATGGGCAAAATAAGTTTTTCAGATAAAAATTTCAATTTTTTTAGGTTTTGGGAGGATTATTCAATTTTTTTGAGGGTGGTCATGAATTAAAGTTCTTTTCGCGCTAGGGCGCTTAGTTTAGGAGATATGGGCAAAATAAGTTTTTCATATCAAAATTTAAATTTTTTTAGGTTTTGGGTGGATTTTTCAATTTTTTGGGGGTGGTCAAGAACTAAAATCCTTTTCGCCCTAAGACGTATATTTAAGGAGATATAGGCAAAATAACTTTTTCATATAAAGATTGCAATTTTTTAGGTTTTGAACGGATTATTAATTTTTTTGGAGTGTTACGAATTAAAGTCCTTTTCGCTCTAGGACGCGTATATACGAAGATATGGGCAAAATAAGTTTTTCATATAAAAATTTCAATTTTTTTAGGTTTTGGGAGGATTATTCAATTTCTTTGGGGGTGGTCATGAATTAAAGTCCTTTTCGCGCTAGGGCGCTTAGTTTAGGAGATATGGGCAAATTAAGTTTTTCATATCAAAATTTAAATTTGTTTAGGTTTTGGGTGGATTTGTCAATTTTTTCGGGGTGGTCACGAATTAAAGTCCATTTCGCCCTAGGACGCATATTTAAGGAGATATGGGCAAAATAGCTTTTTCATATAAAAATTGCAATTTTTTTAGGTTTTGAGTGGATTATTAAATTTTTTGGTGTGTTACGAATTAAAGTCCTTTACGCTCTAGGACGCGTATATACGAAGATATGGGCAAAATAACTTTTTCATATAAAAATTGCAATTTTTTTAGGTTTTGAGTGGATTATTAAATGTGTTGAGGTGTTACGAATTAAAGTACTTTTCGCTCTAGGACGCGTATATACGAAGATATGGGCAAAATAAGTTTTTCAGATAAAAATTTCAATTTTTTAGGTTTTGGGAGGATTATTCAATTTTTTTGGGGGTGGTCATGAATTAAAGTCCTTTTCGCGCTAAGGCGCTTACTTTAGGAGATATGGGCAAAATAAGTTTTTCATATCAAAATGTAAATTTGTTTAAGTCTTGGGTGGATTTGTCAATTTTTTGGGGGTGGTCACGAATTAAAGTCCATTTCGCCCTAGGACGCATATTTAAGGAGATATGGGCAAAATAACTTTTTCATATAAAAATTGCAATTTTTTTAGGTTTTGAGTGGATTATTAAATTTTTTGGGGTGTTACGAATTAAAGTCCTTTTCGCTCTAGGACGCGTATATACGAAGATATGGGCAAAATAAGTTTTTCAGATAAAAATTTCAATTTTTTTAGGTTTTGGGAGGATTATTCAATTTCTTTGGGGGTGGTCATGAATTAAAGTCCTTTTCGCGCTAGGGCGCTTAGTTTACGAGATATGGGCAAATTAAGTTTTTCATATCAAAATTTAAATTTGTTTAGGTTTTGGGTGGATTTGTCAATTTTTTCGGGGTGGTCACGAATTAAAGTCCATTTCGCCCTAGGACGCATATTTAAGGAGATATGGGCAAAATAGCTTTTTCATATAAAAATTGCAATTTTTTTAGGTTTTGAGTGGATTATTAAATTTTTTGGGGTGTTACGAATTAAAGTCCTTTTCGCTCTAGGACGCGTATATACGAAGATATGGGCAAAATAAGTTTTTCAGATAAAAATTTCAATTTTTTTAGGTTTTGGGAGGATTATTCAATTTTTTTGAGGGTGGTTATGAATTAAAGTTCTTTTCGCGCTAGGGCGCTTAGTTTAGGAGATATGGGCAAAATAAGTTTTTCATATCAAAATTTAAAATTTTTTAGGTTTTGGGTGGATTTGTCAATTTTTTGGGGGTGGTCACGAATTAAAGTCCTTTTCGCCCTAGGACGTATATTTAAGGAGATATGGGCAAAATAACTTTTTCATATAAAAATTGCAATTTTTTTAGGTTTTGAGCGGATTATTAAATTTTTTGGGGTGTTACGAATTAAAGTCCTTTTCGCTCTAGGACGCGTATATACGAAGACATGGGCAAAATAAGATTTTCTGATAAAAATTTAAATTTTTTTAGGTTTTGGGAGGATTATTCAATTTTTTTGGGGGTGGTCATGAATTAAAGTCATTTTCGCGCTAGGGCGCTTAGTTTAGGAGATATGGGCAAAATAAGTTTTTCATATCAAAATTTAAATTTTTTTAGGTTTTGGGTGGATTTGTCAATTTTTTGGGGGTGGTCACGAATTAAAGTCCATTTCGCCCTAGGACGCATATTTAAGGAGATATGGGCAAAATAACTTTTTCATATAAAAATTGCAATTTTTTTAGGTTTTGAGTGGATTATTAAATTTTTTGGGGTGTTACGAATTAAAGTCATTTTCGCTCTAGGACGCGTATATACGAAGATATGGGCAAAATAAGTTTTTCAGATAAAAATTTCAATTTTTTTTAGGTTTTGGGAGGATTATTCAATTTTTTGGGGGGTGGTCATGAATTAAAGTCCTTTTCGCGCTAGGGCGCTTAGTTTAGGAGATATGGGCAAAATACGTTTTTCATATCAAAATTTAAATTTTTTTAGGTTTTGGGTGGATTTGTCAATTTTTTGAGGGTGGTCAAGAACTAAAATCCTTTTCGCCCTAGGACGTATATTTAAGGAGATATGGGCAAAATAACTTTTTCATAGAAAGATTGCAATTTTTTTTGGTTTTGAGCGGAGTATTAAATTTTTTGGGGTGTAACGAATTAAAGTCCTTTTCGCTCTAGGACGCGTATATACGAAGATATGGGCAAAATAAGATTTTCAGATAAAAATTTCAATTGTTTTAGGTTTTGGGAGGATTATTCAATTTTTTTGGGGATGGTCATGAATTAAAGTCCTTTTCGCGCTAGGGCGCTTAGTTTAGGAGATATGGGCAAAATAAGTTTTTCATATCAAAATTTAAATTTTTTTAGGTTTTGGGTGGATTTGTCAATTTTTTGGGGGTGGTCACGAATTAAAGTCCATTTCGCCCTAGGACGCATATTTAAGGAGATATGGGCAAAATAACTTTTTCATATAAAAATTGCAATTTTTTTAGGTTTTGAGGGGATTATTAAATTTTTTGGGGTATTACGAATTAAAGTCCTTTTCGCTCTAGGACGCGTATATACGAAGATATGGGCAAAATAAAATTTTCAGATAAAAATTTCAATTTTTTAAGGTTTTGGGAGGATTATTCAATTTTTTGGGGGGTGGTCATGAATTAAAGTCCTTTTCGCGCTAGGGCACTTAGTTTAGGAGATATGGGCAAAATAAGTTTTTCATATCAAAATTTAAATTTGTTTAGGTTTTGGGTGGATTTGTCAATTTTTTGGGGGTGGTCACGAATTAAAGTCCATTTCGCCCTAGGACGCATATTTAAGGAGATATGGGCAAAATAGCTTTTTTATATAAAAATTGCAATTTTTTTCGGTTTTGAGTGGATTATTAATTTTTTTGGGGTGTTACGAATTAAAGTCCTTTTCGCTCTAGGACGCATATTTAAGGAGATATGGGCAAAATAAGTTTTTCAGATAAAAATTTCAATTTTTTTAGGTTTTGGGAGGATTATTCCATTTTTTTGGGGGTGGTCATGAATTAAAGTCCTTTTCGCGCTAGGGCGCTTAGTTTAGGAGATATGGGCAAAATAAGTTTTTCATATCAAAATTTAATTTTTTTTAGGTTTTGGGTGGATTTGTCAATTTTTTGGGGGTGGTCACGAATTAAAGTCCATTTCGCCCTAGGACGCATATTTAAGGAGATATGGGCAAAATAACTTTTTCATATAAAAATTGCAATTTTTTTAGGTTTTGAGCGGATTATTAAATTTTTTGGGGTGTTACGAATTAAAGTCCTTTTCGCTCTAGGACGCGTATATACGAAGATATGGGCAAAATAAGTTTTTCAGATAAAAATTTAAATTTTTTTAGGTTTTGGGAGGATTATTCAATTTTTTTGGGGGTGTTCATGAATTAAAGTCCTTTTCTCGCTAGGGCGCTTAGTTTAGGAGATATGGGCAAAATAAGTTTTTCATATCAAAATTTAAATTTTTTTAGGTTTTGGGTGGATTTTTCAATTTTTTGGGGGTGGTCACGAATTAAAGTCCATTTCGCCCTAGGATGCATATTTAAGGAGATATGGGCAAAATAACTTTTTCATATAAAAATTGCAATTTTTTTAGGTTTTGAGTGGATTATTAAATTTTATGGGGTGTTACGAATTAAAGTCCTTTTCGCTCTAGGACGCGTATATACGAAGATATGGGCAAAATAAGTTTTTCAGATAAAAATTTAAATTTTTTTTAGGTTTTGGGAGGATTATTCAATTTTTTTGGGGGTGGTCATGAATTAAAGTCCTTTTCGCGCTAGAGCGCTTAGGAGATATGGGCAAAAAAAGTTTTTCATATCAAAATTAATTTTTTTTTTTAGGTTTTGGGTGGATTTGTCAATTTTTTGGGGGTGGTCAAGAACTAAAATCCTTTTCGCCCTAAGACGTATATTTAAGGAGATATAGGCAAAATAACTTTTTCATATAAAGATTGCAATTTTTTAGGTTTTGAACGGATTATTAATTTTTTTGGAGTGTTAAGAATTAAAGTCCTTTTCGCTCTAGGACGCGTATATACGAAGATATGGACAAAATAAGTTTTTCAGATAAAAATTTCAATTTTTTAGGTTTTGGGAGGAGTATTCAATTTTTTTGGGGGTGGTCATGAATTAAAGTCCTTTTCGCGCTAAGGCGCTTAGTTTAGGAGATATGGGCAAAATAAGTTTTTCATATCAAAATTTAAATTTGTTTAAGTTTTGGGTGGATTTGTCAATTTTTTGGGGGTGGTCACGAATTAAAGTCCATTTCGCCCTAGGACGCATATTTAAGGAGATATGGGCAAAATAACTTTTTCATATAAAAATTGCAATTTTTTTAGGTTTTCGCTCTAGGACGCGTATATACGAAGATATGGGCAAAATAAGATTTTCAGATAAAAATTTCAATTGTTTTAGGTTTTGGGAGGATTATTCAATTTTTTTGGGGATGGTCATGAATTAAAGTCCTTTTCGCGCTAGGGCGCTTAGTTTAGGAGATATGGGCAAAATAAGTTTTTCATATCAAAATTTAAATTTTTTTAGGTTTTGGGTGGATTTGTCAATTTTTTGGGGGTGGTCACGAATTAAAGTCCATTTCGCCCTAGAACGCATATTTAAGGAGATATGGGCAAAATAACTTTTTCATATAAAAATTGCAATTTTTTTAGGTTTTGAGCGGATTATTAAATTTTTTGGGGTATTACGAATTAAAGTCCTTTTCGCTCTAGGACGCGTATATACGAAGATATGGGCAAAATAAAATTTTCAGATAAAAATTTCAATTTTTTAAGGTTTTGGGAGGATTATTCAATTTTTTGGGGGGTGGTCATGAATTAAAGTCCTTTTCGCGCTAGGGCACTTAGTTTAGGAGATATGGGCAAAATAAGTTTTTCATATCAAAATTTAAATTTGTTTAGGTTTTGGGTGGATTTGTCAATTTTTTGGGGGTGGTCACGAATTAAAGTCCATTTCGCCCTAGGACGCATATTTAAGGAGATATGGGCAAAATAGCTTTTTTATATAAAAATTGCAATTTTTTTCGGTTTTGAGTGGATTATTAATTTTTTTGGGGTGTTACGAATTAAAGTCCTTTTCGCTCTAGGACGCGTATATACGAAGATATGGGCAAAATAAGTTTTTCAGATAAAAATTTCAATTTTTTTAGGTTTTGGGAGGATTATTCCATTTTTTTGGGGGTGGTCATGAATTAAAGTCCTTTTCGCGCTAGGGCGCTTAGTTTAGGAGATATGGGCAAAATAAGTTTTTCATTTTTTCATTAAAGTCCATTTCGCCCTAGGATGCATATTTAAGGAGATATGGGCAAAATAACTTTTTCATATAAAAATTGCAATTTTTTTAGGTTTTGAGTGGATTATTAAATTTTTTGGGGTGTTACGAATTAAAGTCCTTTTCGCTCTAGGACGCGTATATACGAAGATATGGGCAAAATAAGTTTTTCAGATAAAAATTTAAATTTTTTTTAGGTTTTGGGAGGATTATTCAATTTTTTTGGGGGTGGTCATGAATTAAAGTCCTTTTCGCGCTAGAGCGCTTAGGAGATATGGGCAAAAAAAGTTTTTCATATCAAAATTATTTTTTTTTTAGATTTTGGGTGGATTTGTCAATTTTTTGGGGGTGGTCACGAATTAAAGTCCATTTCGTCCTAGGACGCATATTTAAGGAGATATGGGCAAAATAACTTTTTCATATAAAAATTGCAATCTTTTTAGGTTTTGAGTGGATTATTAAATTTTTTGGGGTGTTACGAATTAAAGTCCTTTTCGCTCTAGGACGCGTATATACGAAGATATGGGCAAAATAAGTTTTTCAGATAAAAATTTCAATTTTTTTAGGTTTTGGGAGGATTATTCAATTTTTTTGAGGGTGGTCATGAATTAAAGTTCTTTTCGCGCTAGGGCGCTTAGTTTAGGAGATATGGGCAAAATAAGTTTTTCATATCAAAATTTAAATTTTTTTAGGTTTTGGGTGGATTTGTCAATTTTTTGGGGGTGGTCAAGAACTAAAATCCTTTTCGCCCTAAGACGTATATTTAAGGAGATATAGGCAAAATAACCTTTTCATATAAAGATTGCAATTTTTTAGGTTTTGAACGGATTATTAATTTTTTTGGAGTGTTACGAATTAAAGTCCTTTTCGCTCTAGGACGCGTATATACGAAGATATGGACAAAATAAGTTTTTCAGATAAAAATTTCAATTTTTTAGGTTTTGGGAGGATTATTCAATTTTTTTGGGGGTGGTCATGAATTAAAGTCCTTTTCGCGCTAAGGCGCTTAGTTTAGGAGATATGGGCAAAATAAGTTTTTCATATCAAAATTTAAATTTGTTTAAGTTTTGGGTGGATTTGTCAATTTTTTGGGGGTGGTCACGAATTAAAGTCCATTTCGCCCCAGGACGCATATTTAAGGAGATATGGGCAAAATAACTTTTTCATATAAAAATTGCAATTTTTTTAGGTTTTGAGCGGATTATTAAATTTTTTGGGGTATTACGAATTAAAGTCCTTTTCGCTCTAGGACGCGTATATACGAAGATATGGGCAAAATAAAATTTTCAGATAAAAATTTCAATTTTTTAAGGTTTTGGGAGGATTATTCAATTTTTTGAGGGGTGGTCATGAATTAAAGTCCTTTTCGCGCTAGGGCACTTAGTTTAGGAGATATGGGCAAAATAAGTTTTTCATATCAAAATTTAAATTTGTTTAGGTTTTGGGTGGATTTGTCAATTTTTTGGGGGTGGTCACGAATTAAAGTCCATTTCGCCCTAGGACGCATATTTAAGGAGATATGGGCAAAATAGCTTTTTTATATAAAAATTCCAATTTTTTTCGGTTTTGAGTGGATTATTATTTTTTTTGGGGTGTTACGAATTAAAGTCCTTTTCGCTCTAGGACGCGTATATACGAAGATATGGGCAAAATAAGTTTTTCAGATAAAAATTTCAATTTTTTTAGGTTTTGGGAGGATTATTCCATTTTTTTGGGGGTGGTCATGAATTAAAGTCCTTTTCGCGCTAGGGCGCTTAGTTTAGGAGATATGGGCAAAATAAGTTTTTCATATCAAAATTTAATTTTTTTTAGGTTTTGGGTGGATTTGTCAATTTTTTGGGGGTGGTCACGAATTAAAGTCCATTTCGCCCTAGGACGCATATTTAAGGAGATATGGGCAAAATAACTTTTTCATATAAAAATTGCAATTTTTTTAGGTTTTGAGCGGATTATTAAATTTTTTGGGGTGTTACGAATTAAAGTCCTTTTCGCTCTAGGACGCGTATATACGAAGATATGGGCAAAATAAGATTTTCAGATAAAAATTTAAATTTTTTTAGGTTTTGGGAGGATTATTCAATTTTTTTGGGGGTGTTCATGAATTAAAGTCCTTTTCTCGCTAGGGCGCTTAGTTTAGGAGATATGGGCAAAATAAGTTTTTCATATCAAAATTTAAATTTTTTTAGGTTTTGGGTGGATTTTTCATTTTTTTGGGGGTGGTCACGAATTAAAGTCCATTTCGCCCTAGGACGCATATTTAAGGAGATATGGGCAAAATAACTTTTTCATATAAAAATTGCAATTTTTTTAGGTTTTGAGTGGATTATTAAATTTTTTGGGGTGTTACGAATTAAAGTCCTTTTCGCTCTAGGACGCGTATATACGAAGATATGGGCAAAATAAGTTTTTCAGATAAAAATTTAAATTTTTTTAGGTTTTGGGAGGATTATTCAATTTTTTTGGGGGTGGTCATGAATTAAAGTCCTTTTCGCGCTAAGGCGCTTAGTTTAGGAGATATGGGCAAAATAAGTTTTTCATATCAAAATTTAAATTTGTTTAAGTTTTGGGTGGATTTGTCAATTTTTTGGGGGTGGTCACGAATTAAAGTCCATTTCGCCCTAGGACGCATATTTAAGGAGATATGGGCAAAATAACTTTTTCATATAAAAATTGCAATTTTTTTAGGTTTTGAGTGGATTATTAAATTTTTTGGGGTGTTACGAATTAAAGTCCTTTTCGCTCTAGGACGCGTATATACGAAGATATGGGCAAAATAAGTTTTTCAGATAAAAATTTCAATTTTTTTAGGTTTTGGGAGGATTATTCAATTTCTTTGGGGGTGGTCATGAATTAAAGTCCTTTTCGCGCTAGGGCGCTTAGTTTAGGAGATATGGGCAAATTAAGTTTTTCATATCAAAAATTTTTTAGGTTTTGGGTGGATTTGTCAATTTTTTGGGGGTGGTCACGAATTAAAGTCCTTTTCGCCCTAGGACGTATAATTAAGGAGATATGGGCAAAATAACTTTTTCATATAAAAATTGCAATTTTTTTAGGTTTTGAGCGGATTATTAAATTTTTTGGGGTGTTACGAATTGAAGTCCTTTTCGCTCTAGGACGCGCATATACGAAGATATGGGCAAAATAAGATTTTCAGATAAAAATTTAAATTTTTTTAGGTTTTGGGAGGATTATTCAATTTTTTTGGGGGTGGTCATGAATTAAAGTCCTTTTCGCGCTAGGGCGCTTAGTTTAGGAGATATGGGCAAAATAAGTTTTTCATATCAAAATTTAAATTTTTTTAGGTTTTGGGTGGATTTGTCAATGTTTTGGGGGTGGTCACGAATTAAAGTCCATTTCGCCCTAGGACGCATATTTAAGGAGATATGGGCAAAATAACTTTTTCATATAAAAGTTGCAATTTTTTTAGGTTTTGAGCGGATTATTAAATTTTTTGGGGTGTTACGAATTAAAGTCCTTTTCGCTCTAGGACGCGTATATACGAAGATATGGGCAAAATAAGTTTTTCAGATAAAAATTTTAATTTTTTTAGGTTTTGGGAGGATTATTCAATTTTTTTGGGGGTGGTCATGAATTAAAGTCCTTTTCGCGCTAGGGCGCTTAGTTTAGGAGATATGGGCAAAATAAGTTTTTCATATCAAAATTTAAATTTTTTTTAGGTTTTGGGTGGAATTGTCAATTTTTTGGGTGTGGTCACGAATTAAAGTCCTTTTCGCCCTAGGACGTATATTTAAGGAGATATGGGCAAAATAACTTTTTCATATAAAAATTGCACTTTTTTAGGTTTTGAGCAGATTATTAAATTTTTGGGGTGTTACGAATTAAAGTCCTTTTCGCTCTAGGACGCGTATATACGAAGATATGGGCAAAATAAGTTTTTCATATAAAAATTTCAATTTTTTTAGGTTTTGGGAGGATTATTCAATTTTTTTGGGGGTGGTCATGAATTAAAGTCCTTTTCGCGCTAGGGCGCTTAGTTTAGGAGATATGGGCAAAATAAGTTTTTCATATCAAAATTTAAATTTTTTTAGGTTTTGGGTGGATTTGTCAATTTTTTGGGGGTGGTCACGAATTAAAGTCCTTTTCGCCCTAGGACGTATATTTAAGGAGATATGGGCAAAATAACTTTTTCATATAAAAGTTGGAATTTTTTTAGGTTTTGAGCGGATTATTAAATTTTTTGGGGTGTTACGAATTAAAGTCCTTTTCGCTCTAGGACGCGTATATACGAAGATATGGGCAAAATAAGTTTTTCAGATAAAAATTTTAATTTTTTTAGGTTTTGGGAGGATTATTCAATTTTTTTGGGGGTGGTCATGAATTAAAGTCCTTTTCGCGCTAGGGCGCTTAGTTTAGGAGATATGGGCAAAATAAGTTTTTCATATCAAAATTTAAATTTTTTTTAGGTTTTGGGTGGAATTGTCAATTTTTTGGGTGTGGTCACGAATTAAAGTCCTTTTCGCCCTAGGACGTATATTTAAGGAGATATGGGCAAAATAACTTTTTCATATAAAAATTGCACTTTTTTAGGTTTTGAGCAGATTATTAAATTTTTGGGGTGTTACGAATTAAAGTCCTTTTCGCTCTAGGACGCGTATATACGAAGATATGGGCAAAATAAGTTTTTCATATAAAAATTTCAATTTTTTAGGTTTTGGGAGGATTATTCAATTTTTTTGGGGGTGGTCATGAATTAAAGTCCTTTTCGCGCTAGGGCGCTTAGTTTAGGAGATATGGGCAAAATAAGTTTTTCATATCAAAATTTAATTTTTTTTAGGTTTTGGGTGGATTTGTCAATTTTTTGAGGGTGGTCACGAATTAAAGTCTTTTTTGGCCCTAGGACGCGTATATACGAAGATATGGGCAAAATAACTTTTTCATATAAAAATTGCAATTTTTAGGTTTTGAGCGGATTATTAAATTTGTTGGGGTGTTACGAATTAAAGTCCTTTTCGCTCTAGGACGCGTATATACGAAGATATGAGCAAAATAAGATTTTCAGATAAAAATTTCAATTTTTTTAGGTTTTGGGAGGATTATTCAATTTTTTTGGGGGTGGTCATGAATTAAAGTCCTTTTCGCGCTAGGGCGCTTAGTTTAGTTTTATATACGAGATATGGGCAAAATAAGTTTTTCATATCAAAATTTAATTTTTTTTAGGTTTTGGGTGGATTTGTCAATTTTTTGGGGGTGGTCACGAATTAAAGTCCTTTTCGCCCTAGGACGTATATTTAAGTAGATATGGGCAAAATAACTTTTTCATATAAAAATTGCAATTTTTTTAGGTTTTGAGCGGATTATTAAATTTTTTGGGGTGTTACGAATTAAAGTCCTTTTCGCTCTAGGAAAGGACTTTAATTCGTTTTGGGCAAAATAAGTTTTTCAGACAAAAATGTCAATTTTTTTAGGTTTTGGGAGGATTATTCAATTTTTTTGGGGGTGGTCATGAATTAAAGTCCTTTTCGCGCTAGGGCGCTTAGTTTAGTTTTATATACGAGATATGGGCAAAATAAGTTTTTCATATAAATTTTTTGGGGGTGGTCACGAATTAAAGTCCATTTCGCCCTAGGACGCATATTTAAGGAGATATGGGCAAAATAACTTTTTCATATAAAAATTGCAATTTTTTTAGGTTTTGAGTGGATTATTAAATTTTTTGGGGTGTTACGAATTAAAGTCCTTCTCGCTCTAGGACGCGTATATACGAAGATATGGGCAAAATAAGTTTTTCATATCAAAATTTAAATTTTTTTAGGTTTTGGGTGGATTTGTCAATTTTTTGGGGGTGGTCATGAATTAAAGTCCTTTTCGCGCTAGGGCGCTTAGTTTAGGAGATATGGGCAAAATAAGTTTTTCATATCAAAATTTAAATTTTTTTAGGTTTTGGGTGGATTTGTCAATTTTTTGGGGGTGGTCACGAATTAAAGTCCTTTTCGCCCTAGGACGTATATTTAAGTAGATATGGGCAAAATAACTTTTTCATATAAATATTGCAATTTTTTTAGGTTTTGAGCGGATTATTAAATTTTTTGGGGTGTTACGAATTAAAGTCCTTTTCGCTCTAGGACGCGCATATACGAAGATATGGGCAAAATAAATTTTTCAGACAAAAATGTCAAATTTTTTAGGTTTTGGGAGGATTATTCAATTTTTGTGGGGGTGGTCATGAATTAAAGTCCTTTTCGCGCTAGGGCGCTTAGTTTAGGAGATATGGGCAAAATAAGTTTTTCATATCAAAATTTAAATTTTTTTAGGTTTTGGGTGGATTTGTCAATTTTTTGGGGGTGGTCACGAATTAAAGTCCTTTTCGCCCTAGGACGTATATTTAAGTAGATATGGGCAAAATAACTTTTTCATATAAAAATTGCAATTTTTTTAGGTTTTGAGCGGATTATTAAATTTTTTGGGGTGTTACGAATTAAAGTCCTTTTCGCTCTAGGACGCGCATATACGAAGATATGGGCAAAATAATTTTTCAGACAAAAATGTCAATTTTTTTAGGTTTTGGGAGGATTATTCAATTTTTTTGGGGGTGGTCATGAATTAAATTCCTTTTCGCGCTAGGGCGCTTAGTTTAGTTTTATATACGAGATATGGGCAAAATAAGTTTTTCATACCAAATTTAAATTTTTTTAGGTTTTGGGTGGATTTGTCAATTTTTTGGGGGTGGTCACGAATTAAAGTCCATTTCGCCCTAGGACGCATATTTAAGGAGATATGGGCAAAATAACTTTTTCATATAAAAATTGCAACTTTTTTAGGTTTTGAGCGGATTATTAAATTTTTTGGGGTGTTACGAATTAAAGTCCTTTTCGCTGTAGGACGCGTATATACGAAGATATGGGCAAAATAAAATTTTCAGATAAAAATTTAAATTTTTGTAGGTTTTGGGAGGATTATTCATTTTTTTGGGGGTGGTCATGAATTAAATTCCTTTTCGCGCTAGGGCGCTTAGTTTAGGAGATATGGGCAAAATAAGTTTTTCATATCACAATTTAAATTTGTTTAGGTTTTGGGGTGGATTTGTCAATTTTTTGGGGGTGGTCACGAATTAAAGTCCTTTTCGCCCTAGGACGTATATTTAAGTAGATATGGGCAAAATAACTTTTGCATATAAAAATTGCAATTTTTTTAGGTTTTGAGTGGATAATTAAATTTTTTGGGGTGTTACGAATTAAAGTCCTTTTCGCTCTAGGACGCGTATATACGAAGATATGGGCAAAATAAGATTTTCAGATAAAAATTTAAATTTTTTTAGGTTTTGGGAGGATTATTCAATTTTTTTGGGGGTGGTCATGAATTAAAGTCCTTTTCGCGCTAGGGCGCTTAGTTTAGTTTTATATACGAGATATGGGCAAAATAAGTTCTTCATATCAAAATTTAATTTTTTTTAGGTTTTGGGTGGATTTGTCAAATTTTTGGGGGTGGTCACGAATTAAAGTCCATTTCGCCCTAGGACGCATATTTAAGGAGATATGGGCAAAATAACTTTTTCATATAAAAATTGCAATTTTTTTAGGTTTTGAGTGGATTATTAAATTTTTTGGGGTGTTACGAATTAAAGTCCTTTTCGCTCTAGGACGCGTATATACGAAAATAAGTTTTTCATATCAAAATTTAAATTTTTTTAGGTTTTGGGTGGATTTGTCAATTTTTTGGGTGTGGTCACGAATTAAAGTCCATTTAAGAGGATAATTCAATTTTTTTGGGGGTGGTCATGAATTAAAGTCCTTTTCGCGCTAGGGCGCTTAGTTTAGGAGATATGGGCAAAATAAGTTTTTCATATTAAAATTTAATTGTTTTTAGGGTTTGCGTGGATTTGTAAATTTTTTGGGGGTGGTCACGAATTAAAGTCCTTTTTGGCCCTAGGACGCGTATATACGAAGATATGGGCAAAATAACTTTTTCATATAAAAATTGCAATTTTTTAGGTTTTGAGCGGATTATTAAATTTTTTGGGGTGTTACGAATTAAAGTCCTTTTCGCTCTAGGACGCGTATATACGAAGATATGGGCAAAATAAGATTTTCAGATAAAAATTTCAATTTTTTTAGGTTTTGGGAGGATTATTCAATTTTTTTTGGGGGTGGTCATGAATTAAAGTCCTTTTCGCGCTAGGGCGCTCAGTTTAGGAAATATGGGCAAAATAAGTTTTTCATATCAATTTCTTGGGGGTGGTCACGAATTAAAGTCCTTTTCGCCCTAGGACGTATATTTAAGGAGATATGGGCAAACAAAATCTTTTTCATATAAAAATTGTAATTTTTTTAGGTTTTGAGCGGATTATTAAATTTTTTGGGGTGTTACGAATTAAAGTCCTTTTCGCTCTAGGACGCGTATATACGAAGATATGGGCAAAATAAGTTTTTCATATCAAAATTTCAATTATTTAAGGTTTTGGGAGGATTATTCAATTTTTTTTGGGGTGGTCATGAATTAAAGTCCTTTTCGCGCTAGGGCGCTTAGTTTAGGAGATATGGGCAAAATAAGTTTTTCATATCAAAATTTAAATTTTTTTAGGTTTTTGGTGGATTTGTCAATTTTTTGGGTGTGGTCACGAATTAAAGTCCATTTAGCCCTAGGATGCATATTTAAGGTGATATGGGAAAAATAACTTTTTCATATAAAAATTGCAATTTTTTTAGGTTTAGAGTGGATTATTAAATTTTTGGGGTGTTACGAATTAAAGTCCTTTTCGCTCTAGGACGCGTATATACGAAGATATGGGCAAAATAAGTTCTTCAGATAAAAATTTCAATTTTTTTAGGTTTTGGGAGGATTATTCAATTTTTTTGGGGGTGGTCATGAATTAAAGTCCTTTTCGCGCTAGGGCGCTTAGTTTAGGAGATATGGGCAAAATATGTTTTTCATATCAAAATTTAAATTTTTTAGGTTTTGGGTGGATTTGTCAATTTTTTGGGGGTGGTCACGAATTAAAGTCCTTTTCGCCCTAGGACGTATATTTAAGGAGATATGGACAAAATAACTTTTTCATATAAAAATTGCAATTTTTTAGGTTTTGAGCGGATTATTAAATTTTTTGGGGTGTTACGAATTAAAGTCCTTTTCGCTCTACTCAAAATAATGCCAGGTGTGCCTAACGTAGTGGATTACACTTTGGCGAGTCCACTTTTCGACAAAAAGTTTGAGACTCTAATTCCCAACAGTGAGGCGTGGTGTACACCGACCCCGGGGAATAAAAGATATATAGATTTCTACACTGATGGCTCCAAATTGGATGGCCAAGTGGGTTTCGGAGTATATTCTAAAGATCTGGAACTTCGAATAGCGAAAAGATTACCTGATCACTGTAGTGTTTTTCAGGCTGAAATATTAGCAATAAGAGAGGTGGCGAATTGGCTGAGAAGTAATGTTCCAAAAAATGTGGGCATTAATATATACTCAGACAGTCAACCTGCAATAAAATCCTTGGACTCTGTGTTCCTCAACTCGAAAACGGCCATCGATTGCCGCAAATCTCTCAATGAGATGGCTGAGCAGTACAATATTCACCTAATATGGGTGCCTGGCCATAGGAACATACCGGGGAACTGCGAAGCGGATAAGTTGGCAAGGCTAGGGACTACCTTACATATTCCAGGGGAACTAGAATTTGTTGGTATGCCCCTAGCTACCTGCAAGCTCATGCTGCGTGAGAAGGCTGTTACGATGGCAAATGTTCGATGGGAGAATTGCAAGGGTTGTAACGACACCAAGCAAATATGGCCCCATTTCAACTTAAACCGCACACTAGATATGCTAATGTTCTCGAGACGTCCGATATCACTCCTGATATCTGCTATAACGGGTCGCTGCCTGATAGGAGATTTTGCAAAAACTATTGGCGCGAAGTATAATGACTATTGTATGAGCTGTCATGATGCGGAGGAAAAAGAATCAATTAAACACCTCTTGTGTGAGTGTCCTGCATTTTGTGTAAAGCGCAAGCAACTATTAGGAGCATATAGCTTCAGATTACTGGCGGATCTGGAAAACGTTAACTTAAGCAGTCTGCTAATATTTTTGGAACAATCTGGTTGGTTCAACAAAGAAAAATAATCAAGAAGGTTCAGCGGTTAAAACTAGAAGTGCCCATATGTAATAGGTACTTTTAGTTAATGTGGTATCACAATGGACTGAATAGTCTAAGTGAGCCTGAATCTTAATCGGGCTGCCACTTTAACCTAACCTAACCTTCGCTCTAGGACGTGTATATACGAAGATATGGGCAAAATAAGATTTTCAGATAAATATTTCAATTTTTTTAGGTTTTGGGAGCATTATTCAATTTTTTGGGGGGTGGTCATGAATTAAAGTCCTTTTCGCGCTAGGGCGCTTAGTTTAGGAGATATGGGCAAAATAAGTTTTTCATATCACAATTTAATTTTTTTTAGGTTTTGGGTGGATTTGTCAATTTTTTGGGGGTGGTCACGAATTAAAGTCCATTTCGCCCTAGGGCGCATATTTAAGGAGATATGGGCAAAATAACTTTTTCATATAAAAATTGCAATTTTTTTAGGTTTTGAGCGGATTATTAAATTTTTTGGGGTGTTACGAATTAAAGTCCTTTTCACTCTAGGACGCGTATATACGAAGATATGGGCAAAATAAGTTTTTCAGATAAAAATGTCAATTATTTAAGGTTTTTTGTTGTTTGGGAAAAATGCTAATGTCTTGTTTTTAGTAGTACTACGGGATGGGAGGGATGGTTTTTAGTTTAGGGATTTTCATGAAAAATTAAAACTTAAAAAATTTTTCTCTAAATGTAAAAAAATCTTCAAAAAATTAACAAGATCTTTAAACATTATTACGAATTATTAAAAATTATAAAAAATTATTAGAAAATTATATTTAAAAATTCTCAACAAATCACAAAAATTCTTTTTTTTTAAAAATTAAATAACTTTTCCTTTTCAAAAAATTCTTCAAAAAACAATTTCTACTTTTACTTTTTTCGGTTTCCCGGAATGGAAGGTGAAAATCTAAAATCATGGTTGCGAATCCCTACTCAGTGAATATTTAAAAATGGAAAAAAAAAAACAAAATTAAAAAATCCTACCATTAAGAAAGAAAAATTTTTCAGAAAATAGAAAACTCAAATCCAGGGGGTGGTCATGAATTAAAGTCCTTTTCGCTCTAGGGCGCTTAGTTTAGGAGATATGGGCAAAATACGTTTTTCATATCAAAATTTAAATTTTTTTAGGTTTTGGGTGAATTTGTCAATTTTTTGGGTGTGGTCACGAATTAAAGTCCATTTAGCCCTAGGATGCATATTTAAGGTGATATGGGCAAAATAACTTTTTCATATAAAAATTGCAATTTTTTAGGTTTTGAGCGGATTATTAATTTTTTTGGGGTGTTACGAATTAAAGTCCTTTTCGCTCTAGGATGTGTATATACGAAGATATGGGCAAAATAAGATTTTCAGATAAATATTTCAATTTTTTTAGGTTTTGGGAGCATTATTCAATTTTTTGGGTGGTGGTCATGAATTAAAGTCCTTTTCGCGCTAGGGCGCTTAGTTTAGGAGATATGGGCAAAATAAGTTTTTCATATCAAAATTTAAATTTTTTTAGGTTTTGGGTGGATTTGTCAATTTTTTGGGGGTGGTCACGAATTAAATTCCATTTCGCCTTAGGACGCATATTTAAGGAGATATGGGCAAAATAACTTTTTCATACAAAAATTGCAATTTTTTAGGTTTTGAGTGGATTATTAAATTTTTTCGGGTGTTACGAATTAAAGTCCTTTTCGCTCTAGGACGCGTATATACGAAGATATGGGCAAAATAAGTTTTTCAGATAAAAATTTCAATTTTTTTAGGTTTTGGGAGGATTATTCAATTTTTTTTTGGGGTGGTCATGAATTAAAGTCCTTTTCGCGCAAGGGCGCTTAGTTTAGGAGATATGGGCAAAATAAGTTTTTATATCAAAATTTAAATTTTTTTAGGTTTTGGGTGGATTTGTCAATTTTTTGGGGGTGGTCACGAATTAAAGTCCTTTTCGCCCTAGGACGTATATTTAAGGAGATATGGACAAAATAACTTTTTCATATAAAAATTGCAATTTTTTTAGGTTTTGAGCGGATTATTAAATTTTTTGGGGTGTTACGAATTAAAGTCCTTTTCGCTCTAGGATGTGTATATACGAAGATATGGGCAAAATAAGATTTTCAGATAAATATTTCAATTTTTTTAGGTTTTGGGAGCATTATTCAATTTTTTGGGTGGTGGTCATGAATTAAAGTCCTTTTCGCGCTAGGGCGCTTAGTTTAGGAGATATGGGCAAAATAAGTTTTTCATATCAAAATTTAAATTTTTTTAGGTTTTGGGTGGATTTGTCAATTTTTTGGGGGTGGTCACGAATTAAAGTCCTTTTCGCCCTAGGACGTATATTTAAGGAGATATGGACAAAATAACTTTTTCATATAAAAATTGCAATTTTTTTAGGTTTTGAGCGGATTATTAAATTTTTTGGGGTGTTACGAATTAAAGTCCTTTTCGCTCTAGGACGTGTATATACGAAGATATGGGCATAATAAGATTTCCAGATAAATATTTCAATTTTTTTAGGTTTTGGGAGCATTATTCAATTTTTTGGGGGGTGGTCATGAATTAAAGTCCTTTTCGCGCTAGGGCGCTTAGTTTAGGAGATATGGGCAAAATAAGTTTTTCATATCACAATTTAATTTTTTTTAGGTTTTGGGTGGATTTGTCAATTTTTTGGGGGTGGTCACGAATTAAAGTCCATTTCGCCCTAGGACGCATATTTAAGGAGATATGGGCAAAATAACTTTTTCATATAAAAATTGCAATTTTTTTAGGTTTTGAGCGGATTATTAAATTTTTTGGGGTGTTACGAATTAAAGTCCTTTTCACTCTAGGACGCGTATATACGAAGATATGGGCAAAATAAGTTTTTCAGATAAAAATGTCAATTATTTAAGGTTTTTTGTTGTTTGGGAAAAATGCTAATGTCTTGTTTTTAGTAGTACTACGGGATGGGAGGGATGGTTTTTAGTTTAGGGATTTTCATGAAAAATTAAAACTTAAAAAATTTTTATCTAAATGTAAAAAAATCTTCAAAAAATTAACAAGATCTTTAAAAATTATTACGAATTATTAAAAATTATAAAAAATTATTAGAAAATTATATTTAAAAATTCTCAACAAATCACAAAAATTCTTTTTTTTTTTTTTAAATTAAATAACTTTTCCTTTTCAAAAAATTCTTCAAAAAACAATTTCTACTTTTACTTTTTTCGGTTTCCCGGAATGGAAGGTGAAAATCTAAAATCATGGTTGCGAATCCCTACTCAGTGAATATTTAAAAATGAAAAAAAAAAACAAAATTAAAAAAACCTATCATTAAGAAAGAAAAATTTTTCAGAAAATAGAAAACTCAAATCCAGATATGCCGTTAAGGCCCCTAAGTGGCGTTTCCTGTAGCGCTTTCGTCCCGGCCAAGGACTCATCAGCAGGATTTTCATAACTCAAAATAATGATAAAATGAAAAAACTGACATTAAACAAGATATGAAAAAAATCCCATTCAAAAACCTTTCTCAAGAAATCCGATTATAGAACAGAGAAAATATCAAAACCCATCAAAAATATCAAGAAATCGGAAAAAACCTTAATAATTATATAAAAAGACCAGAAAATAATTCAGAAAAAAGCTCACCCTAATACATTTAAGGTCTCAATCACTAACACTAATCTCGTTTATACACTAATATTCGGCACTGTACTATTCATCAATTATAAGTTTATAATATAAGTCCATTTAAGAGGATTATTCAATTTTTTTGGGGGTGGTCATGAATTAAAGTCCTTTTCGCGCTAGGGCGCTTAGTTTAAGAGATATGGGCAAAATAAGTTTTTCATATCAAAATTTAATTTTTTTAGGTTTTGGGGGTGGTCACGAATTAAAGTCCTTTTTGGCCATAGGACGCGTATATACGAAGATATGGGCAAAATAACTTTTTCATATAAAAATTGAAATTTTTTAGGTTTTGAGCGGATTATTAAATTTTTTGGGGTGTTACGAATTAAAGTCCTTTTCGCTCTAGGACGCGTATATACGAAGATATGGGCAAAATAAGATTTTCAGATAAAAATTTCACTTTTTTTAGGTTTTGGGAGGATTATTCAATTTTTTTGGGGGTGGTCATGAATTAAAGTCCTTTTCGCGCTAGGGCGCTTAGTTTAGTTTTATATACGAGATATGGGCAAAATAAGTTTTTCATATCAAAATTTAATTTTTTTTAGGTTTTGGGTGGATTTGTTAATTTTTTGGGGGTGGTCACGAATTAAAGTCCTTTTCGCTCTAGGACGCGTATATACGAAGATATGGGCAAAATAAGTTTTTCAGATAAAAATTTCAATTTTTTTAGGTTTTGGGAGGATTATTCATTTTTTTTGGGGGTGGTCATGAATTAAAGTCCTTTTCGCGCTAGGGCGTTTAGTTTAGGAGATATGGGCAAAATAAGTTTTTCATATCAAAATGTAAATTGTTTTAGGGTTTGGGTGGATTTGTCAATTTTTTGGGGATGGTCACGAATTAAAGTCCTTTTCGCCCTAGGAGGTATATTTAAGGAGATATGGGCAAAATAACTTTTTCATATAAAAATTGCAATTTTTTTAGGTTTTGAGTGGATTATTAAATTTTTGGGGTGTTACGAATTAAAGTCCTTTTCGCTCTAGGACGCGCATATACGAAGATAAGGGCAAAGTAAGATTTTCAGATAAAAATTTCAATTTTTTTAGGTTTTGGGAGGATTATTCAATTTTTTTGGGGGTGGTCATGAATTAAAGTCCTTTTCGCGCTAGGGCGTTTAGTTTAGGAGATATGGGCAAAATAAGTTTTTCATATCAATTTTTTGGGGGTGGTCACGAATTAAAGTCCTTTTCGCCCTAGGACGTATATTTAAGGAGATATGGGCAAAATAACTTTTTCATATAAAAATTGCAATTTTTTTAGGTTTTGAGCGGATTATTAAATTTTTTGGGGTGTTACGAATTAAAGTCCTTTTCGCTCTAGGACGCGTATATACGAAGATATGGGCAAAATATAGGACGCGTATATACGAAAATATGGGCAAAATAAGTTTTTCAGATAAAAATTTTAATTTGTTTAGGTTTTGGGAGGATTATTCAATTTTTTTTGGGGGTGGTCATGAATTAAAGTCCTTTTCGCGCTAGGGCGCTTAGTTTAGTTTTATATACGAGATATGGGCAAAATAAGTTTTTCATATCAAAATTTAATTTTTTTTAGGTTTTGGGTGGATTTGTCAATTTTTTGGGGGTGGTCACGAATTAAAGTCCATTTCGCCCTAGGACGCATATTTAAGGAGATATGGGCAAAATAACTTTTTCATATAAAAATTGCAATTTTTTTAGGTTTTGAGTGGATTATTAAATTTTTTGGGGTGTTACGAATTAAAGTCCTTTTCGCTCTAGGACGCGTATATACGAAGATATGGGCAAAATAAGTTTTTCAGATAAAAATTTCAATTTTTTTAGGTTTTGGGGGTGGTCATGAATTAAAGTCCTTTTCGCGCTAGGGCGCTTAGTTTAGGAGATATGGGCAAAATAAGTTTTTCATATCTAAATTTAAATTTTTTTAGGTTTTGGGTGGATTTTTGGGGGTGGTCACGAATTAAAGTCCTTTTTGGCCCTTGGACGCGTATATACGAAGATATGGGCAAAATAACTTTTTCATATAAAAATTGCAATTTTTTAGGTTTTGAGCGGATTATTAAATTTTTTTGGGGTGTTACGAATTAAAGTCCTTTTCGCTCTAGGACGCGTATATACGAAGATATGGGCAAAATAAGATTTTCAGATAAAAATTTCAATTTTTTTAGGTTTTGGGAGGATTATTCAATTTTTTTGGGGGAGGTCATGAATTAAAGTCCTTTTCGCGGGCAAAATAAGTTTTTCAGATAAAAATTTCAATTTTTTTAGGTTTTGGGAGGATTATTCAATTTTTTTGGGGGTGGTCATGAATTAAAGTCCTTTTCGCGCTAGGGCGCTTAGTTTAGGAAATATGGGCAAAATAAGTTTTTCATATCACAATTTAAATTTTTTTAGGTTTTGGGTGGATTTGTCAATTTTTTGGGGGTGGTCACGAATTAAAGTCCTTTTCGCCCTAGGACATATATTTAAGAAGATATGGGCAAAATAACTTTTTCATATAAAAATTGCAATTTTTTTAGGTTTTGAGCGGATTATTAAATTTTTTGGGGTGTTACGAATTAAAGTCCTGTTCGCTCTAGGACGCGTATATACGAAGATATGGGCAAAATAAGTTTTTCAGATAAAAATTTCAATTTTTTAGGTTTTGGGAGGATTATTCAATTTTTTTGGTGGTGGTCATGAATTAAAGTCCTTTTCGCGCTACGGCGCATAGTTTAGGAGATATGGGCAAAATAAGTTTTTCATATCAAAATTTAAATTTTTTTAGGTTTTGGGTGGATTTGTCAATTTTTTGGGGGTGGTCACGAATTGAAGTCCTTTTCGCCCTAGGACGCATATTTAAGGAAATATGGGCAAAATATCTTTTTCATATAAAAATTGCAATTTTTTTAGGTTTTGAGTGGATTATTAAATTTTTTGGGGTGTTACGAATTAAAGTCCTTTTCGCTCTAGGACGCGTATATACGAAGATATGGGCAAAACAAGTTTTTCAGATAAAAATTTCAATTTTGTTAGGTTTTGGGAGGATTATTCAATTTTTGTGGGGGTGGTCATGAATTAAAGTCCTTTTCGCGCTAGGGCGCTTAGTTTAGGAGATATGGGCAAAATAAGTTTTTCATATCAAAATTTAAATTTTTTTAGGTTTTGGGTGGATTTGTCAATTTTTTGGGGGTGGTCACGAATTAAAGTCCTTTTCGCCCTAGGACGTATATTTAAGGAGATATGGACAAAATAACTTTTTCATATAAAAATTGCAATTTTTTTAGGTTTTGAGCGGATTATTAAATTTTTTGGGGTGTTACGAATTAAAGTCCTTTTCGCTCTAGGACGTGTATATACGAAGATATGGGCATAATAAGATTTCCAGATAAATATTTCAATTTTTTTAGGTTTTGGGAGCATTATTCAATTTTTTGGGGGGTGGTCATGAATTAAAGTCCTTTTCGCGCTAGGGCGCTTAGTTTAGGAGATATGGGCAAAATAAGTTTTTCATATCACAATTTAATTTTTTTTAGGTTTTGGGTGGATTTGTCAATTTTTTGGGGGTGGTCACGAATTAAAGTCCATTTCGCCCTAGGACGCATATTTAAGGAGATATGGGCAAAATAACTTTTTCATATAAAAATTGCAATTTTTTTAGGTTTTGAGCGGATTATTAAATTTTTTGGGGTGTTACGAATTAAAGTCCTTTTCACTCTAGGACGCGTATATACGAAGATATGGGCAAAATAAGTTTTTCAGATAAAAATGTCAATTATTTAAGGTTTTTTGTTGTTTGGGAAAAATGCTAATGTCTTGTTTTTAGTAGTACTACGGGATGGGAGGGATGGTTTTTAGTTTAGGGATTTTCATGAAAAATTAAAACTTAAAAAATTTTTATCTAAATGTAAAAAAATCTTCAAAAAATTAACAAGATCTTTAAAAATTATTACGAATTATTAAAAATTATAAAAAATTATTAGAAAATTATATTTAAAAATTCTCAACAAATCACAAAAATTCTTTTTTTTTTTTTTAAATTAAATAACTTTTCCTTTTCAAAAAATTCTTCAAAAAACAATTTCTACTTTTACTTTTTTCGGTTTCCCGGAATGGAAGGTGAAAATCTAAAATCATGGTTGCGAATCCCTACTCAGTGAATATTTAAAAATGAAAAAAAAAAAACAAAATTAAAAAAACCTATCATTAAGAAAGAAAAATTTTTCAGAAAATAGAAAACTCAAATCCAGATATGCCGTTAAGGCCCCTAAGTGGCGTTTCCTGTAGCGCTTTCGTCCCGGCCAAGGACTCATCAGCAGGATTTTCATAACTCAAAATAATGATAAAATGAAAAAACTGACATTAAACAAGATATGAAAAAAATCCCATTCAAAAACCTTTCTCAAGAAATCCGATTATAGAACAGAGAAAATATCAAAACCCATCAAAAATATCAAGAAATCGGAAAAAACCTTAATAATTATATAAAAAGACCAGAAAATAATTCAGAAAAAAGCTCACCCTAATACATTTAAGGTCTCAATCACTAACACTAATCTCGTTTATACACTAATATTCGGCACTGTACTATTCATCAATTATAAGTTTATAATATAAGTCCATTTAAGAGGATTATTCAATTTTTTTGGGGGTGGTCATGAATTAAAGTCCTTTTCGCGCTAGGGCGCTTAGTTTAAGAGATATGGGCAAAATAAGTTTTTCATATCAAAATTTAATTTTTTTAGGTTTTGGGGGTGGTCACGAATTAAAGTCCTTTTTGGCCATAGGACGCGTATATACGAAGATATGGGCAAAATAACTTTTTCATATAAAAATTGAAATTTTTTAGGTTTTGAGCGGATTATTAAATTTTTTGGGGTGTTACGAATTAAAGTCCTTTTCGCTCTAGGACGCGTATATACGAAGATATGGGCAAAATAAGATTTTCAGATAAAAATTTCACTTTTTTTAGGTTTTGGGAGGATTATTCAATTTTTTTGGGGGTGGTCATGAATTAAAGTCCTTTTCGCGCTAGGGCGCTTAGTTTAGTTTTATATACGAGATATGGGCAAAATAAGTTTTTCATATCAAAATTTAATTTTTTTTAGGTTTTGGGTGGATTTGTTAATTTTTTGGGGGTGGTCACGAATTAAAGTCCTTTTCGCTCTAGGACGCGTATATACGAAGATATGGGCAAAATAAGTTTTTCAGATAAAAATTTCAATTTTTTTAGGTTTTGGGAGGATTATTCATTTTTTTGGGGGTGGTCATGAATTAAAGTCCTTTTCGCGCTAGGGCGTTTAGTTTAGGAGATATGGGCAAAATAAGTTTTTCATATCAAAATGTAAATTGTTTTAGGGTTTGGGTGGATTTGTCAATTTTTTGGGGATGGTCACGAATTAAAGTCCTTTTCGCCCTAGGAGGTATATTTAAGGAGATATGGGCAAAATAACTTTTTCATATAAAAATTGCAATTTTTTTAGGTTTTGAGTGGATTATTAAATTTTTGGGGTGTTACGAATTAAAGTCCTTTTCGCTCTAGGACGCGCATATACGAAGATAAGGGCAAAGTAAGATTTTCAGATAAAAATTTCAATTTTTTTAGGTTTTGGGAGGATTATTCAATTTTTTTGGGGGTGGTCATGAATTAAAGTCCTTTTCGCGCTAGGGCGTTTAGTTTAGAAGATATGGGCAAAATAAGTTTTTCATATCAATTTTTTGGGGGTGGTCACGAATTAAAGTCCTTTTCGCCCTAGGACGTATATTTAAGGAGATATGGGCAAAATAACTTTTTCATATAAAAATTGCAATTTTTTTAGGTTTTGAGTGGATTATTAAATTTTTTGGGGTGTTACGAATTAAAGTCCTTTTCGCTCTAGGACGCGTATATACGAAGATATGGGCAAAATATAGGACGCGTATATACGAAAATATGGGCAAAATAAGTTTTTCAGATAAAAATTTTAATTTTTTTAGGTTTTGGGAGGATTATTCAATTTTTTTTGGGGGTGGTCATGAATTAAAGTCCTTTTCGCGCTAGGGCGCTTAGTTTAGTTTTATATACGAGATATGAGCAAAATAAGTTTTTCATATCAAAATTTAATTTTTTTTTAGGTTTTGGGTGGATTTGTCAATTTTTTGGGGGTGGTCACGAATTAAAGTCCATTTCGCCCTAGGACGCATATTTAAGGAGATATGGGCAAAATAACTTTTTCATATAAAAATTGCAATTTTTTTAGGTTTTGAGTGGATTATTAAATTTTTTGGGGTGTTACGAATTAAAGTCCTTTTCGCTCTAGGACGCGTATATACGAAGATATGGGCAAAATAAGTTTTTCAGATAAAAATTTAAATTTTTTTAGGTTTTGGGGGTGGTCATGAATTAAAGTCCTTTTCGCGCTAGGGCGCTTAGTTTAGGAGATATGGGCAAAATAAGTTTTTCATATCTAAATTTAAATTTTTTTAGGTTTTGGGTGGATTTTTGGGGGTGGTCACGAATTAAAGTCCTTTTTGGCCCTTGGACGCGTATATACGAAGATATGGGCAAAATATCTTTTTCATATAAAAATTGCAATTTTTTTAGGTTTTGAGTGGATTATTAAATTTTTTGGGGTGTTACGAATTAAAGTCCTTTTCGCTCTAGGACGCGTATATACGAAGATATGGGCAAAACAAGTTTTTCAGATAAAAATTTCAATTTTGTTAGGTTTTGGGAGGATTATTCAATTTTTGTGGGGGTGGTCATGAATTAAAGTCCTTTTCGCGCTAGGGCGCTTAGTTTAGGAGATATGGGCAAAATAAGTTTTTCATATCAAAATTTAAATTTTTTTAGGTTTTGGGCGGATTATTAAATTTTTTGGGGTGTTACGAATTAAAGTCCATTTCGCCCTAGGACGCATATTTAAGGAGATATGGGCAAAATAACTTTTTCATATAAAAATTGCAATTTTTTTAGGTTTTGAGTGGATTATTAAATTTTTTGGGGTGTTACGAATTAAAGTCGTTTTCGCTCTAGGACGTGTATATACGAAGATATGGGCAAAATAAGTTTTTCAGATAAAAATTTCAATTTTGTTAGGTTTTGGGAGGATTATTCGATTTTTGTGGGGGTGGTCATGAATTAAAGTCCTTTTCGCGCTAGGGCGCTTATTTTAGGAGATATGGGCAAAATAAGTTTTTCAGATAAAAATTTAATTTTTTTAGGTTTTGGGTGGATTGTCAATTTGTTGGGGGTGGTCACGAATTAAAGTCCTTCTCGCCCTAGGACGTATATTTAAGGAGATATGGGCAAAATAACTTTTTCATATAAAAATTGCAATTTTTTTAGGTTTTGAGCGGATTATTAAATTTTTTGGGGTGTTACGAATTAAAGTCCTTTTCGCTCTAGGACGTGTATATACGAAGATATGGGCAAAATAAGATTTTCAGATAAAAATTTCAATTTTTGTAGGTTTTGGGAGGATTATTCAATTTTTTTGGGGGTGGTCATGAATTAAAGTCCTTTTCGCGCTAGGGCGCTTATTTTAGGAGATATGGGCAAAATAAGTTTTTCATATCAAAATTTAAATTTTTTTAGGTTTTGGGTGGATTGTCAATTTGTTGTGGGTGGTCACGAATTAAAGTCCTTTTCGCCCTAGGACGCATATTTAAGGAGATATGGGCAAAATAACTTTTTCATATAAAAATTGCAATTTTTCAGGTTTTGAGTGGATTATTAAATTTTTTGGGGTGTTACGAATTAAAGTCCTTTTCGCTCTGGGACGCGTATATACGAAGATATGGGCAAAATAAGTTTTTCAGATAAAAATTTCAATTTTTTTAGGTTTTGGGAGGATTATTCAATTTTTTTGGGGGTGGTCATGAATTAAAGTCCTTTTCGCGCTAGGGCGCTTAGTTTAGGAGATATGGGCAAAATAAGTTTTTCATATCAAAATTCAAATTTTTTTTAGGTTTTGGGTGGATTTGTCAATTTTTTGGGTGTGGTCACGAATTAAAGGGTGATACGGTCAAAATTTGGTCAATATAAACTTGAGGTATTTCTTTCAATTTTGCATTTAAAACCCCTAAACACCCCTCATTTTGAAGGTGGGTGTGTGTAGAATGTTGCTCCTATTGAAATGTTTGTCTTTTTTTTTAGTGTTGTTGTGGATTTGTGAAGTTTTATATGTAGTTTTGGTATGCCTGCCTAGTTGGTTTGCCGGCGCTTAAAAACGCCACGGGCAGGAAAATAGTTTTTATATTTCCTTTGCAGGCACAACTAGGTGCCACAGCAAAAATAATTTTTATAATTGAAAATGCCGGTTTAGGCTTTCAAAACTGAATGATGTACTTTACTGAAAATTGTTCATCTTTTATACTTAAATAACGGTATTTATAATTTTTAATTCTTTTTTCAACATTATCCTTAAAAATAAACAACAATCCTTTAACATAACATATGATCTAAACTTATAACTAAACAGCTAATAAAAAATACAATTATTCTCAAACTACTTAACAGCTGATTCATACATATAATACCGTTTACACTACACCCTCACCCTATACAAAAAATAATTTTTGAATATTCATATGAAAAAATTATTTTTACAAATATTAAATTATTAAATTCAGTTACATTTTAATTCTTTGTTATAAAAAAAATTTCATTTGTTTTATCATCATAATGAAAAATTTCTTTAAAGAATACATAATATATAATTAGGTTGAATTCATTGTTAAATAATTCCATGGTTTTAACATATTATTATGGAACTTCTTTATTTTTCCATCGACATTTATAAAACTATTTACGCCCTCTCTATTTACAATTTCATATGGGCCTAGATACGGTGATTGATTCTTTTTTCTATTCATCTGGCGTAAAAGTACAAAATCGCCTTCTTTCAAAATAAGTGGATTAGAAGTTTGGTTACTATGAACTCTCTTTATTTTTGATTTCTCTAAATACTCTTTTGACTTAGCAAGAGAATATTTAAGTCTTTGTTTCAATTCATTGGCGTAATCATCCATATTATAACATTTATTAGCTTTTCTTATCTCATCGTTCGGTAAATAAGGTAACCTACCAAAAACTAGCTCATATGGTGAATAATTAGTATCAACATGAGGTGTTGTATTATAGGCAAACGTAAAATATGGTATCCAAGAGTCCCATTCATCATCTTTGGTGAAATTTAATAAAAATTCGTTAAGAACTCTATGATTTCGCTCTATTGAACCCAATGTCTCGTGGTGGTATGGGGCACTAAATATTTGCTTTATATCCAATAAACGACATACTTCCGCCATCAGCTGATTCGTAAACTCTGTACCCTTATCTGACTTTAGAACTTTAAAATTCCCATAAATTAAAATGAATTTCTCTACGAGAGTTTTCGCAACAGTTTTCGCGTCTTTTGTCTCCATTGGATATGCTACAACATACTTTGTTAATTCACACTGTATAGTTAAAATATACCTGTTATTATTAGAAACCCTTAATGGACCTACCGTATCTATTGATATAGTTTCGAAACTTGTTCCAGGTGTATCTGTCATCGTAATTGTTTCTTTTGTGTGTCTAGTCTGTTTGTTCAATTTACATTGTGGGCAACTTAAGACATATCTCTTGACCATTTTTGACATATTCTTCCATATGTAACGTTGCTTTAATTTCAGTAATGTTTTGCGGACTCCTAAATGTCCTCCGTGTGGTGAGTCGTGGTATTCTGCTATTATTTTCAATTGTGTATGCGTGCAATTTATTCTTTTCGGTTCTTCGTATAATATAATTTGCAAATTTACTTTATTCTTTTGTATTAATTTATTCATAATTGTTTTGAATTCTTCCATGGCCATGGATTTGAACAATTCATCATTTTTGCTCATTGCTAATTCTTTTATTCGTTGCTGTTGCATCTTCAATATAAGTTTCTCCAAAGTCACCTTAGTGTTCGATGGATTATCGCTGTATATGACAGATACACTGCTATTATTTATCTCAAATACTGTTTTCTTTCTCTGCATATCCGGTATAAACTCGAGTTTTCTCATATTTCGTATATAAGTGGGTGATGTGCATTCCCAAATTAAAAGTTGATCAGGCTTCGAAATTGGTACTTCATCACTATGGGTGTCATCGTTATGTTTTTGTGCATGTAATTCTTTTTGCATGCTTCTAGTAATGGCTAGGACTTGAGCGTCTCGCTCGATTGAAGTGGGAATCATCGCTTTTAAAGTTTCGCTATTTATGTTTATTCTTGACAAAGCGTCAGCATTCGTGTTCATCTTCCCTTTTTTGTACACTATTTCAAAATCATAGTCACATAAATCCATTCGAATACGTGTCATCTTAGAAGATGGATTTTTATGTGAGAATAATGAAACAAGTGGTCTGTGGTCAGTCACAACTATAAATTTTCTGCCATAAAGGTAGGGTCTAAAAAAGTTGATTCCCCAATGAATGGCAAGGAGTTCCTTTTCTTATACTGGTTTATTTAAATCATGTTTTGATAGAGTAGCGCTGGCGTACGAAATTGGTAAATCGCTGCCAATTACTCCTTGAGACAGAACTGCTCCTAAAGCATAATTAGATGCGTATGTCGTCAAAATAAAAGTTTGTGAAAAATCCGGGTATTGTAGTACAGGAGGTTTAAGTAAGCTTGTCTTTAAAGTTTAAAAGGCACTTTGGCACTGTAAATTCCATTCGAATTTCTGATTCTTTTTCAGAAGCATATTCAAGCATTTTGCTTTATCGGCAAAGTTCGGTATAAAGCGCCTATAATAATTACAAAAGGCTACAAATCGTCTGACTTCATCAGCGTTATTTGGTACTGGATATCGTCTTATTACTTGATCTTTGGCTGGATCAGTCTTCACTCCTTTATCCGTTATGAGATGTCCCAAATAGACTACCTCCGGCTTCAAAAAACTGCATTTGTTTGCATTTAATTTAAGGTTGAATTTTCTCAATCTTCGAAATACATCTCGCAAATTTTCGTTGTGATGTTGGAGACTACATCCAAAAACGATGATGTCATCCACGTAAAGAAAAGCGGATGCATCTAAACCACTTAAAGCAACTGTTAACATTCTTTGAAAACTATTTGATGAAATTTTCAAACCAAATGGTAAACGTTTGAATTGATAATGTCCATTTCCAGTTGAAAAAGCTGTGAGTGGACGCGATTCGCTGTGAAGATTTATTTGGTGGAACGAGCTTGTCATATCAAGTGTTGAGAAATACTTAGCTCTTCCAAGTCTGTCTAAAACGTCTTCAATCCGGGTTAGTGGAAACTTATCATTTACTATTCTGTCGTTGAGTTTCCTAAAGTCAACAACCAAACGCCATTTCTTTTGCCCATCTGTGGATTTCTTTGGTACAACCAATAATGGTGAATTGTAAGGACTGACAGAATCTTCAATTATGTCGTCTTCCAAAAGTTGTGCAACCTGTTTCTTAATTTCTCCCATTTGTGTCTGTGGGAGTCTGTAGTTTTTTATGTAAACTGGAATGGAATCTGAAGTTTCAATGCGTTGAGTATAAAAATTGTTTACGGTAAGCCTCTCTCCAGGTAAATGGAAAATATCTTGAAATTCTGCAAAGATATCTATTATCGACTCTTTAGCTTCTGGATCACTTGTACCAATATCCAAGGATTCCAATAAAGTGTTCAACCTAGTGGTGTTTTTCTCGCATTGATCAGTGGTTGTATGGCAGACGTGATAATCTCTTAAAGGATTCACTTCACAATCAATATTATCAATAGTTACATCTTTGTCAGTGGAGTTCAGCAGTTTAACATGAACAACCCCGTGTGCTGGTATAATGCAATTAGCTAGATAAACTCCTTCTGCTAATTCTTTGTTGAGTACAATACTTTCTTCTTCAACTTTAATGTTTAGCGGCAAAATGATTTCTGATCTTGATGGTATGGTTATACAGCGGTGAGTCACTGGTCTGTAGTTCATGGGTAACACTACATCTCTGTCATTAACGTTGAATGCAATTGTGTACGTTTCAAAATCGATTCTGCATAAATATTCTGATAAAATATCTCTTCCTATTATTCCATCAGTAGGAATAGGAAAATCGCCTTGAACAACATAGAAATTGAGCACGATGGCATCGTCCTCCATTTCCAAACGTAAACTTGATGTACCAATACATAGAATTGCCTCTCTGGTTATTCCAGTTAATCTTGCTGTGTCTCGTGTATTTATCCTCATAAAATCTTGAACTTTACATACAGAAATATCCGCACCAGTATCTATCATGAATGTTAACACTTTACTTGAGCATTTTAGTGTTACAAAAGCATTTGTTTTCAATTCGATGTTGAATATTCTTAACTTTGGGCCTCTTGGATGACATCCTGCGTCATCCGGCCATTGGAGTTTTCCTGTCCACACGTACAAGGAAAAGCTCGATAGGTTCTTCCACTACTGTTCGTATATGTGCGGCCTCTGCCACCAAAATTGCGACTTCCAACATTATTATTATTACTGTTATTGCCATTTCCATTAGCATATGTGGTATAATTATTATGAATTTGCCGATTAATATGGCGAGAGATTCCTCTTTGATGTATGCTCACATTGTGTCTGTTACCACTGTGGTAATCGTTAGTGTCATTGCGTCTATTATTGTAAGTGTAATGTGTGTTATCGTACCTGTTGTTTCGGTTACCGTATCTCGTGTTGTTTGTATTATTTTCCTCGTATCTATTCCTGTGGTAGGTATGACCTCCACTAGACCTATGAACCGGAAAAACTTGTCTCGTCTCCATGCCTAAGCTTTTCTCAGCTGTCAAACACCTTTGAGTAGCCTCAGCTAGTGAAGACGGCATGTTGGCCAATAATATTGGTTTAAATTCAGAATTTACACCCTTCATAAAAACATTTAACGCCATATTTTCATTTGCCTTTTAAATGGCATCCTTAGTGTCCTGAGTCGGATTTGTTAAATTTCCTATTTCAAACCTGCTGAGCTCATCACAAAGTTCCGAAGTTTTCTCCCTAAATGATGTCATGCTAGAATTGCCCTGTTTCGTATTTCCTAACTCTGTTAAAATTTGTTGTATTGACCTAGGATTAGGGTAAGCGTCTTCTAATGCTTTTTTCAAAGCCGCGAACGTTGTCGGTCTATTGGTTCGGCCTAAAGTGCTCCTTACTTGAGCCGTAAGTTTGAAATTGTAGACGTACTTAACGAATATTTCCTTATCCTCATTTCTTAACAGGTCATGCAGTAACTCTGACTGCGCTATAAAATCTTCCAAGTTGTTAAATGAGCCCTTGAATATTTGTAGGTTTTTACCCACCATAGAAATATCGAATTGAGCCATAGTTGGTAAATTTCTTATTTCCTTTATTTCTTTTGTTTTCACTTGTTCAAGTAGTAGCCAAACCTCCTCTTTCAACTCAAAAAATTCTACTTTTAATTCGGATAATTCCTTGCAATCGAAATCAGTACCATCCACCGTATCTTGTAAAACGTTTATTCTTCTTAATTTAGATTCTTTATAATCTATAGAAAATACTGTATTTTTACTTTTCTTTAAATTCGACTTCAATGATTCTAATTCTTTTATATATTCTTTTAACTTTTCCATTAATTCGTTTTTTTCAATACCTTTTTTTTTGTTACTATACAAATGTTCTTATCATATTATTTCTATTATATTGTACACTTTTCTTTTTCTACTATTTAACTTCCTTTAAAATCTTAGAAATTCAAACATATATAATTCCAGTGTGAACATTAAAATGTGAATGCAAGATTTTATGTGTGAACGCAAATTTATATTCAAGTGTGAATGCAAAACTCAAGTGTGAACGCAAAATTTTACAATGTGAACGACAAACTTTAAGTGTGAACAGCAAATATTTTACAACCCTATTCAGTGTAAACCCTCTTTTACGTTATAATCGATTATTTAGTATTCGATAATCGATTACCATTCATAATATTTGACGTTTTACTTTTACATTCGTGTTTTGGTTACGATCATTTTTACATTCGCGTGTGCTTTTGCAAATATTTCTTCTAATTTTATAATAAAAATCTTTCAATATCATAGTTTTAAGAATAACAATAATGAATTCAATTCATTGTGATTTATATACATTTTTTCAATAAATAAATGAATATGATATATGTACAAAATGTGTATCAGTGTTGTGTTTTATGGTGTTGATTGTTTCATTGTTGGTTTTTTCTTTGGCATCTGTGTCTCAAGCTCATCAATTCTTTGCCAAATTTCGCATGAACGCTGCCAAGACGGTGGTGGATCAGAATTTACCAATTCTTTCAATGCAGCCAACTCTCGTCGCAACCGCACAATTCTTCCACCTCTTCTGTGTTTGGGTTTTGCCGTTGGTGGAACCCGGGTCAGTTTTTCTTCCAGCAAACGTTGCTGCCTTTTCAAATAGTCTTCAACTGTAAGCTTTTTGGGACCCACGTTCAGCGCAGCTGGAACGATACCCTCGATTGGTATTTTTTTCTGGTCCGTGTTGGGCAGGATCGCCATGAAATGTTTGTCTTTTTTTAGTGTTGTTGTGGATTTGTGAAGTTTTATATGTAGTTTTGGTATGCCTGCCTAGTTGGTTTGCCGGCGCTTAAAAACGCCACGGGCAGGAAAATAGTTTTTATATTTCCTTTGCAGGCACAACTAGGTGCCACAGCAAAAATAATTTTTATAATTGAAAATGCCGGTTTAGGCTTTCAAAACTGAATGATTTACTTTATTGAAAATTGTTCATCTTTTATACTTAAATAACGGTATTTATAATTTTTAATTCTTTTTTCAACATTATCCTTAAAAATAAACAACAATCCTTAAACATAACATATGATCTAAACTTATAACTAAACAGCTGATAAAAAATACAATTATTCTCAAACTACTTAACAGCTGATTCATACATATAATACCGTTTACACTACACTATTTTGATTTTGGAATTCACTCTTCAGTTGTCAAAATGCCGTCCAAGCAAGAAGAGCAGCGTATCAAAATTTTGCTCGCGCATCGCGAAAATCCGAGCTACTCGCACGCAAAGCTGGAAAAATCGCTAAAAGTTGCCAAATTAACGGTTACAAATGTAATTAAAGTGTTTGGGTAACGTTTGTCGACAGCAAGGAAGTCTGGATCGGGGGGAAATCGAAAACCGGAAGCCGCTGAGACGACAAAGAGAGTTGCCGGTAGTTTCAAGCGAAACCCTAACCTCTCTCTTCGAGATGCCGCAAATAAGCTGGGTGTATCGTCTACAACCGTGCATCGAGCCAAAAAACGAGCCGGACTATCGACTTACAAGAAGGTAGTGACTCCAAATCGCGATGATAAACAAAATACGACAGTCAAAGCGCGATCCCGGAGGCTGTACACGACGATGCTGACGAAGTTTGACTGCGTGGTAATGGACGACGAAACCTACGTCAAAGCCGACTACAAGCAGCTTCCGGGACAGGAGTTTTACACGGCAAAAGGAAGGGGAAAGATAGCAGATATTTTCAAGCACATAAAACTGTCAAAGTTCGCAAAGAAATATCTGGTTTGGCAAGCCATCTGTACCTGTGGCTTGAAAAGCAGCATTTTCATAGCTTCCGGGACTGTCAACCAAGAAATTTACGTGAAAGAGTGTTTCAATAAACGTCTGCTGCCTTTCCTGAAGAAACACGGTTGTTCCGTACTGTTTTGGCCGGATTTGCATCTTGCCATTACGGTAAAAAGGCCATGGAGTGGTACGCCGCCAACAACGGGCAGGTGGTTCCCAAGGACAAGAACCCTCCCAACACGCCAGAGCTCCGCCCAATTGAGAAATACTGGGCTATTGTCAAGCGGAACCTAAAGAAGACCAAAAAAACTGCTAAGGACGAGCAGCAGCTCAAGGCAAACTGGCTTTCTGCGGCGAAGAAATTGGACAAGGTGGCTGTACAAAATCTGATGGCAGGTGTCAAGCGTGAGGCCCGGCAATTCGGATTTGGAAAAGCGAAAGCCTAACTGAATATTTTTCCTGAATTTTATACTAATTGAACTTGAAAGAGAAATTTAATTTGATTTTTTAAATAAACGATTTCACCGATTTACACGCGTTTTCCATTGACCAAATTTTGACCGTATCACCCTTTAAAGTCCTTTTCGCCCTAGGACGTATATTTAAGGAGATATGGGCAAAATAACTTTTTCATATAAAAATTGCAATTTTTTTAGGTTTTGAGCGGATTATTAAATTTTTTGGGGTGTTACGAATTAAAGTCCTTTTCGCTCTAGGACGCGTATATACGAAGATATTGGCAAAATAAGATTTTCAGATAAAAATTAAAATTTTTTTAGGTTTTGCGAGGATTATTCAATTTTTTTTGGGGGTGGTCATGAATTAAAGTCCTTTTCGCGCTAGGGCGCTTAGTTTAGGAGATATGGGCAAAATAAGTTTTTCATATCAAAATTTAAATTTTTTTAGGTTTTTGGGTGGATTTGTCAATTTTTTGGGGGTGGTCACGAATTAAAGTCCATTTCGCCCTAGGACGCATATTTAAGGAGATATGGGCAAAATAACTTTTTCATATAAAAATTGCAATTTTTTTAGGTTTTGAGTGGATTATTAAATTTTTTGGGGTGTTACGAATTAAAGTCCTTTTCGCTCTAGGACGCGTATATACGAAGATATGGGCAAAATAAGTTTTTCAGATAAAAATTTCAATTTTTTTAGGTTTTGGGAGGATTATTCAATTTTTTTGGGGGTGGTCATGAATTAAAGTCATTTTCGCGCTAGGGCGCTTAGTTTAGGAGATATGGGCAAAATAAGTTTTTCATATTAAAATTTAAATTTTTTTAGGTTTTGGGTGGATTTGTCAATTTTTTGGGGCTGGTCACGAATTAAAGTCCTTTTCGCCCTAGGACGCATATTTAAGGAGATATGGGCAAAATAACTTTTTCATATAAAAATTGAATTTTTTTAGGTTTTGAGCGGATTATTAAATTTTTTTGGTGTATTACGAATTAAAGTCCTTTTCGCTCTAGGACGCGTATATACAAAGATATGGGCAAAATAAGTTTTTCAGATAAAAATTTCAATTTTTTTTAGGTTTTGGGAGGATTATTTAATTTTTTTTGGAGGTGGTCATGAATTAAAGTCCTTTTCGCGCTAGGGCGCTTAGTTTAGGAGATATGGGCAAAATAAGTTTTTCATATCAAAATTTAAATTTTTTTTAGGTTTTGGGTGGATTTGTCAATTTTTTGGTTGTGGTCACGAATTAAAATCCTTTTCGCCCTAGGACGTATATTTAAGGAGAAATGGGCAAAATAACTTTTTCATATAAAAATTGCAATTTTTTTAGGTTTTGAGCGGACTATTAAATTTTTTGGGGTGTTACGAATTAAAGTCCTTTTCGTTCTAGGACGCGTATATACGAAGATTGGGGCAAAATAAGATTTTCAGATAAAAATTTAAATTTTTTTAGGTTTTGCGAGGATTATTCAATTTTTTTGGGGGTGGTCATGAATTAAAGTCCTTTTCGCGCTAGGGCGCTTAGTTTAGTTTTATATACGAGATATGGGCAAAATAAGTTTTTCATATCAAAATTTAAATTTTTTTAGGTTTTGGGTGGATTTGTCAATTTTTTGGGGGTGGTCACGAATTAAAGTCCTTGTTTGCCCTAGGACGCGTATATACGAAGATATGGGCAAAATAACTTTTTCATATAAAAATTGCAATTTTTTAGGTTTTGAGCGGATTATTAAATTTTTTGGGGTGTTACGAATTAAAGTCCTTTTCGCTCTAGGACGCGTATATACGAAGATATGGGCAAAATAAGATTTTCAGATAAAAATTTCAATTTTTTTAGGTTTTGGGAGGATTATTCAATTTTTTTGGGGGTGGTCATGAATTAAAGTCCTTTTCGCGCTAGGGCGTTTAGTTTAGTTTTATATACGAGATATGGGCAAAATTAGTTTTTCATATCAAAATTTAAATTTTTTTAGGTTTTGGGTGGATTTGTCAATTTTTTGGGGGTGGTCACGAATTAAAGTCCATTTCGTTCTAGGACGCGCATATACGAAGATATGTGCAAAATAAGATTTTCAGATAAAAATTTCAATTTTTTTAGGTTTTGGGAGGATTATTCAATTTTTTTGGGGGTGGTCATGAATTAAAGTCCTTTTCGCGCTAGGGCGCTTAGTTTAGGAGATATGGGCAAAATAAGTTTTTTATATCAATTTTTTGGGGGTGGTCACGAATTAAAGTCCTTTTCGCCCTAGGACGTATATTTAAGGAAGATATGGGCAAAATAAGTTTTTCAGATAAAAATTTCAATTTTTTTAGGTTTTGGGAGGATTATTCAACTTTTTTGGGGGTGGTCATGAATTAAAGTCCTTTTCGCGCTAGGGCGCTTAGTTTAGGAGATATGGGCAAAATAAGTTTTTCATATCAAACTTTAAATTTTTTTAGGTTTTGGGTGGATTTGTCAATTTTTTGGGGGTGGTCACGAATTAAAGTCCTTTTCGCCCTAGGACGTAAGGAGATATGGGCAAAATAACTTTTTCATATAAAAATTGCAATTTTTTTAGGTTTAGAGTGGATTATTAAATTTTTTGGGGTGTTACGAATTAAAGTCCTTTTCGCTCTAGGACGCGTATATACGAAGATATGGACAAAATAAATTTTTCAGATTAAAATTTCAATTTTTTTAGGTTTTGGGAGGATTATTCAATTTTTTTGGGGTGGTCATGAATTAAAGTCCTTTTCGCGCTAGGGCGCTTAGTTTAGGAGATATGGGCAAAATAAGTTTTTCATATCAAAATTTAAATTTTTTTTAGGTTTTGGGTGGATTTGTCAATTTTTTGGGTGTGGTCACGAATTAAAGTCCTTTTCGCCCTAGGACGTATATTTAAGGAGATATGGGCAAAATAACTTTTTCATATAAAAATTTCTATTTTTTTTAGGTTTTGAGCGGATTATTAAATTTTTTGGGGTGTTACGAATTAAAGTCCTTTTCGCTCTAGGACGTGTATATATGAAGATATGGGCAAAATATGTTTTTCAGATAAAAATTTCAATTTTTTTAGGTTTTGGGAGGATTATTCAACTTTTTTGGGGGTTATCATGAATTAAAGTCCTTTTCGCGCTAGGGCGCTTAGTTTAGGAGATATGGGCAAAATAAGTTTTTCATATCAAACTTTAAATTTTTTTAGGTTTTGGGTGGATTTTTCAATTTTTTGGGGGTGGTCACGAATTAAAGTCCATTTCGCCCTAGGACGTATATTTAAAGAGATATGGGCAAAATAACTTTTTCATATAAAAATTGCAATTTTTTTAGGTTTTGAGTGGATTATTAAATTTTTTTGGGGTGTTATGAATTAAAGTCCTTTTCGCTCTAGGACGCGTATATACGAAGATATGGGCAAAATAAGTTTTTCAGATAAAAATTTCAATTTTTTTAGGTTTTGGGAGGATTATTCAATTTTTTTGGGGGTGGTCATGAATTAAAGTCCTTTTCGCGCTAGGGCGCTTAGTTTAGGAGATATGGGCAAAATAAGTTTTTCATATCGCAATTTAAATTTTTTTAGGTTTTGGGTGGATTTGTCAATTTTTTGGGGGTGGTCACGAATTAAAGTCCTTTTCGCCCTAGGACGTATATTTAAGGAGATATGGGCAAAATAACTTTTTCATATAAAAATTGCAATTTGTTTAGGTTGTGAGTGGATTATTAAATTTTTTGGGGTGTTACGAATTAAAGTCCTTTACGCTCTAGGACGCGTATATGCGAAGATATGGGCAAAATAAGTATTGCAGATAAAAATTTCAATTTTTTTAGGTTTTGGGAGGATTATTCAATTTTTTTTGGGGTGGTCATGAATTAAAGTCGTTTTCGCGCTAGGGCGCTTAGTTTAGGAGATATGGGCAAAATAAGTTTTTCATATCACAACTTAAATTTTTTTAGGTTTTGGGTGGATTTGTCAATTTTTTGGGGGTGATCACGAATTAACGTCCATTTCGCCCTAGGACGCATATTTAAGGAGATATGGGCAAAATAACTTTTTCATATAAAAATTGCAATTTTGTTAGGTTTTGAGTGGATTATTAAATTTTTTGGGGTGTTACGAATTAAAGTCCTTTTCGCTCTAGGACGCGTATATACGAAGATATGGGCAAAATAAGTTTTTCAGATAAAAATTTCAATTTTTTAGGTTTTGGGAGGATTATTCAATTTTTTTTGGGGTGGTCATGAATTAAAGTCCTTTTCGCGCTAGGGCGCTTAGTTTAGGAGATATGGGCAAAATAAGTTTTTCATATCAAAAATTTTTTAGGTTTTGGGTGGATTTGTCAATTTTTTGGGGGTGGTCACGAATTAAAGTCCATTTCGCCCTAGGACGCATATTTAAGGAGATATGGGCAAAATAACTTTTTCATATAAAAATTGCAATTTTTTTAGGTTTTGAGCGGATTATTAAATTTTTTGGGGTGTTACGAATTAAAGTCCTTTTCGCTCTAGGACGCGTATATACGAAGATATGGGCAAAATAAGATTTTCAGATAAAAATTTCAATTTTTTTAGGTTTTGGGAGGATTATTCAATTTTTTTGGGGGTGGTCATGAATTAAAGTCCTTTTCGCGCTAGGGCGCTTAGTTTAGGAGATATGGGCAAAATAAGTTTTTCATATCAAAATTTAAATTTTTTTAGGTTTTGGGTGGATTTGTCAATTTTTTGGGGGTGGTCACGAATTAAAGTCCATTTCGCCCTAGGCCGCATATTTAAGGAGATATGGGCAAAATAACTTTTTCATATAAAAATTGCAATTTTTTTGGTTTTGAGTGGATTATTAAATTTTTTGGGGTGTTACGAATTAAAGTCCTTTTCGCTCTAGGACGCGTATATACGAAGATATGGACAAAATAAGCTTTTCAGATAAAAATTTCAATTTTTTTAGGTTTTGGGAGGATTATTCAATTTTTTTTGGGGTGGTCATGAATTAAAGTCCTTTTCGCGCTAGGGCGCTTAGTTTAGGAGATATGGGCAAAATAAGTTTTTCATATCACAACTTAAATTTTTTTAGGTTTTGGGTGAATTTGTCAATTTTTTCGGGGTGGTCACGAATTAAAGTCCATTTCGCCCTAGGACGTATATTTAAAGAAATATGGGCAAAATAACTTTTTCATATAAAAATTGCAATTTTTTTAGGTTTTGAGTGGATTATTAAATTTTTTGGGGTGTTATGAATTAAAGTCCTTTTCGCTCTAGGACGCGTATATAAGAAGATATGGGCAAAATAAGTTTTTCAGATAAAAATTTCAATTTTTTTAGGTTTTGGGAGGATTATTCAATTTTTTTGGGGGTGGTCATGAATTAAAGTCCTTTTCGCGCTAGGGCGCTTAGTTTAGGAGATATGGGCAAAATAAGTTTTTCATATCACAATTTAAATTTTTTTAGGTTTTGGGTGGATTTGTCAATTTTTTGGGGGTGATCACGAATTAACGTCCATTTCGCCCTAGGACGCATATTTAAGGAGATATGGGCAAAATAACTTTTTCATATAAAAATTGCAATTTTGTTAGGTTTTGAGTGGATTATTAAATTTTTTGGGGTGTTACGAATTAAAGTCCTTTTCGCTCTAGGACGCGTATATACGAAGATATGGGCAAATAAGTTTTTCAGATAAAAATGTCAATTTTTTAGGTTTTGGGAGGATTATTCAATTTTTTTGGGGTGGTCATGAATTAAAGTCCTTTTCGCGCTAGGGCGCTTAGTTTAGGAGATATGGGCAAAATAAGTTTTTCATATCAAAAATTTTTTAGGTTTTGGGTGGATTTGTCAATTTTTTGGGGGTGGTCACGAATTAAAGTCCATTTCGCCCTAGGACGCATATTTAAGGAGATATGGGCAAAATAACTTTTTCATATAAAAATTGCAATTTTTTTAGGTTTTGAGCGGATTATTAAATTTTTTGGGGTGTTACGAATTAAAGTCCTTTTCGCTCTAGGACGCGTATATACGAAGATATGGGCAAAATAAGATTTTCAGATAAAAATTTCAATTTTTTTAGGTTTTGGGAGGATTATTCAATTTTTTTGGGGGTGGTCATGAATTAAAGTCCTTTTCGCGCTAGGGCGATTAGTTTAGGAGATATGGGCAAAATAAGTTTTTCATATCAAAATTTAAATTTTTTTAGGTTTTGGGTGGATTTGTCAATTTTTTGGGGGTGGTCACGAATTAAAGTCCTTTTCGCCCTAGGACGCATATTTAAGGAGATATGGGCAAAATAACTTTTTCATATAAAAATTGCAATTTTTTTAGGTTTTGAGTGGATTATTAAATTTTTTGGGGTGTTACGAATTAAAGTCCTTTTCGCTCTAGGACGCGTATATACTAAGATATGGGCAAAATAAGTTTTTCAGATAAAAATTTCAATTTTTTTAGGTTTTGGGAGGATTATTCAATTTTTTTGGGGGTGGTCATGAATTAAAGTAATTTTCGCGCTAGGGCGCTTAGTTTAGGAGATATGGGCAAAATAAGTTTTTCATATCAAAATTTAAATTTTTTTAGGTTTTGGGTGGATTTGTCAATTTTTTGGAGGTGGTCACGAATTAAAGTCCTTTTCGCCCTAGGACGTATATTTAAGGAGATATGGGCAAAATAACTTTTTCATATAAAAATTGCAATTTGTTTAGGTTTTAAGCGGATTATTAAATTTTTTGGGGTGTTACGAATTAAAGTCCTTTTCGCTCTAGGACGCGTATATACGAAGATATGGGCAAAATAAGTTTTTCAGATAAAAATTTCAATTTTTTTTAGGTTTTGGGAGGATTATTCAATTTTTTGGGGGGTGGTCATGAATTAAAGTCCTTTTCGCGCTAGGGCGCTTAGTTTAGGAGATATGGGCAAAATAAGTTTCTCATATCAAAATTTAAAATTTTTTAGGTTTTGGGTGGATTTGTCAATTTTTTGGGGGTGGTCACGAATTAAAGTCCATTTCGCCCTAGGACGCATATTTAAGGAGATATGGGCAAAATAACTTTTTCATATAAAAATTGCAATTTTTTTATGTTTTGAGTGGATTATTAAATTTTTTGGGGTGTTACGAATTAAAGTCCTTTTCGCTCTAGGACGCATATTTAAGGAGATATGGGCAAAATAACTTTTTCATATAAAAATTGCAATTTTTTTAGGTTTTGAGCGGATTATTAAATTTTTTGGGGTGTTACGAATTAAAGTCCTTTTCGCTCTAGGACGCGTAGATACGAAGATATGGGCAAAATAAGTTTTTCAGATAAAAATTTCAATTTTTTTAGGTTTTGGGAGGATTATTCAATTTTTTTGGGGGTGGTCATGAATTAAGGTCCTTTTCGCGCTAGGGCGCTTAGTTTAGGAGATATGGGCAAAATAAGTTTTTCATATCAAAATTTAATTTTTTTTTAGGTTTTGGGTTGATTTGTCAATTTTTTGGGTGTGGTCACGAATTAAAGTCCTTTTCGCCCTAGGACGTATATTTTTTTTTTTTTTTATTTGAAGTCTATAGATATATACATGCATCCTTACAGACTAATATATACATTATTTCTTATCTATTTAGTAAAATAATATTTCTTTTTAATGAATCACGATTTTCATACAGGTTTATAATATTATAAAGTTGATTAAATTGTTAAATTAAATCACAATTCTACTAAGGAGAAATTCTGATTCAATTTTTCTCTGAATAACATTCATGATAAAAGTTACACTTAACTTAGTCCTCCGACTTGACAATGAGGGTAATCTTATGATATTTAATCTATGTTCGTATGAAGGAAGTGAACTGTGGTTCTACCCACGTCCGCGAAGACAAAATAAAAGGAATTGCTTCTGAACAGACTCAAGCATATTCTTAAAAATGGCATAATAAGGGTCCCAAACCACAGAACCGTATTCCAGGTTTGGTCTCACTAATGATGTGTATAAATTCTTCGTGACTAAGGGATCGTTGAATTCTTTACCCCACCGTTTCATGAAGCCAAGGGCAGTGTAAGCTTTACTAACTACCATTAGAATATGCTTACGAAAGTTCAGACGTTGGTCCATAAGTAAACCTAAATCTTTATAGGAATCTACAGCTTCTATCTCGTTAGATCCAAAATAATAGCTAGTATTGAGAGGAGTTCCTCTTGAAAATCGCATTAATTTACACTTAGATATGTTTAATTCCATCAAATTAACATTACACCATTCATAAAATTGGTCTAAATCAGCCTGAAGATAGCATTGGTCGTCTGAATCAGAAAATGATCGGAAAATCTTTACATCGTCCGCGAACATCAAGACATTAGAATGCCTTATTACCGTTGGCAAATCGTTAATAAAAAGACAAAACAATATGGGACCCAGGTGACTCCCCTGAGGAACCCCCGAAGAGACATATATAGGTCTAGAAATGGCCGAACCAAATTTTACTTTTTGTGTTCTACCAACTAAATAAGATTTTAATCATTTTAATAATGAATTTCCAAAACCGCTTGAATCAAGTTTCATCAAAAGAAGGGAATGATTAACCTTGTCGAATGCCTTACTGAAGTCTGTATATATTGTATCGGTCTGGTTACGACCTCTGAAGGCTTCATTTACCAGACATGTAAACTCTAAAATGTTCGAAATCGTTGATCGAGATTTCCTAAATCCGTGTTGACAAGTACAAAGTATAGACGATACCTGGTGAGAAATCAATTCAGTCAATATTTTTTCCATAAGTTTAGGAATAGCGCAAAGATTTGAAATACCTCTGTAATTACGAAACGTCGATCAGATTGGTATTACTTATATCGTAGGGATAAATACTATTTTGGTTAAAGAATTTGTCAGAGTAGGTAGTCGCAAAGAAATCTGCGAAAATATTAGATATATCAATATCATTATCAGATGACATAGAACCATATTTTATATAACTCGGTATACAATTCGAACGACGTTTAGAATTTACAAATTTATAGAGGGATTTAGGATTAACTTTCAACTGGTCCTTCACCCTACTTAAATAATTATTGTGAGCCAGCTTATTTTCCAAGTTGTATTGTGACCTAGCAACTAAATATTTTGTAAAATCTTGAGTAGATCCTGATCTTTTAAATTTTTTATATAACTTATTCTTCTTATTCTTCAACTGTGAAAGGTTTCTAGTACTCCAAGGAGGACCGGAAGTTCGATCAATTGTAGATTTAGGAACTGATTTAGAAATACAATCTAATAGAATTGAGTAAAAGCAAGAAGACAGCTCGTTTATCGAATTTGAAAATAATACGTTACCCCAATTTATTTCTGAGAGCAATGACCTAAGTTTAGTAAAGTTTGCCTTTGCGAAGCAATATTCTTTCCTCACCGTGGCGCTTCTTCGTGGGGTGAGGTTCGGAGTAGATATATTTACACTCAGGGTAGGATGAAATGTATCTGTATTGGTTCGCAAGATTCAATGTAAGTATCCGATGTTTGATTAACAAACACTAGATCAAGTAGTTTGCCGTGGGAATTAAATATATCATTTATCTGAAAAAGTCCGAAATTGAACAAGGAATGAAGAAAATCGTTAGAAAGCCCATTAGGAGTTATTGGTAGAAGACTATTAGAGTCTGAAGAAAATATCCATGATACTGATGATAAGTTGAAGTCACCCAGGACGACTAAAATATCGGACGGTAAAGAAGAATTAAAGGCAGACTTAATGGCCGATAGGTGTTGTGAATAGACGTCATTATCAGAAGAAGGAGGTACATATGAACAGGATATATATAATATAATGTTAGCCAAATTTACTTTTAAAATAACAATTTCAATGTTATCCGCAACTGGAACATGGATCTGTTCTGAAGGAAAATCAGTGGAGACTGCGATTAATACGCCGCCTCCAGTCTTTTTAACTGTACTTTTCCGATCACACCGGTAAATTTCGTATTTGGAACACAATATTTCCGTATCGTAAATCTTACTCTGGAGCCATGTTTCTGTAAATGCTAAAATTTGAAAATCAAAACCAAAACTGTTTGAACACAGAAAAAACTGAAGCAAAATAAAAATCAATTATTGGCATAATTGTATGAAAAAATTATATCAAATACGATTTTTATTAAGTCAAACATGAAAATAATTGGTTGAATGAAAAACTGGCAAAAATATCAAAATTCTCTGGTAATTGAATTCACAACACATCAATTACTATACTCAATTGGGCCAAGTATAAAAGTTATTGATTTAAGTATAATGCGTAATTCCCTGATAAAACTGTTTATGACGTTGCTACGTAACGAAAAATAAATAAATAGAAACAATAAAATGTCATTTATTTTTATTATTAAGAAACTTCGTAAGTAACATACATGGTCGAATTTACACGCAAATAAACCGTGGTATCGGTACCGCGAGTCGAAATGATTACATTAATAACATTTTTGGCGCATCATATTTTATTTTTCTGCCAGGTAAGTACCTTTATCTAAATACTAGTGTTTTTGGTCAAACGCATTTTTTTTTGTGGAAACTACACTCAAAGAATTCTCTTAGTAAAAATGAACATTTTCATTGTAAGTCTAACGTGTGAGAGTTAGAGTAACTCTTTCTCTCTCAAGCATATTTACGAAATACTAATGTACGTTCACGCAAACAGAACTCTTAAAGACGGTTAATAATTTTTAGACTCTTCGATTATTAGTCGGAATCACGAATGTTTCACGGCACTAACTTCTTACGATGGAAAGTTACTATAATATATTTAGTATATATTTCGTGTATTCGTCAAAAGCCGTTCGTAAAATTTGCAAAATTCACAGACAACTTTAATAAAATATGTAAATGAATTCTTTTGTTGTATAAACTTATGTTACACACATCCTGAGTTGGATCATTCTAAAACTTGCGAAAAAGCTTTGGAATATACATATAATTACATTATTTCTATTTATACCCTTCACCACTACTGTGGTACAGGGTATAATAAGTTTGTGCATTTGTATGTAAAGCCAAGAAGGAAAAGTCTGAGACCCATCGTTTAGTATACACAGAGTTGTACATTAATTCAAAGACAATCGCTATTGATTTTGGAAAAAATCGGTTCAGATTTAGATATAGCTGCCATATAGGGTTTCCATATGGATAATTTTCAAAAGAGAACTTTCGCTTTTAAAAAAGATAACATTTTAACTAAAAGAGTTTACAATAAAAAATTCTTTATTAAATAATGAATAATTTTATTGATGTCAAAATTCGAATAATAATAGTTTCTAATGATAGAAACAACGATATAAATATATAATAAAACAATAAAAAACAAAAGAATCACATTTTCTTAAAAAATAAACAAAACAAATTCCAAAATACGCTGTCAAAAATATAACACACATGTTTCTATGATCTCGCCCACAATTGACGACGACAACGTATTGGCGTATTTACGTCGTACGTTCAATTACATCTATTTCTAATTTTAACGCCGTACGTCGAAACGTCGCAATTGTGTTCCGGCCTTTAATTTGTCAACAGATTTAACCCAGTAAACAATTAGTGGCGAACAATTGTGACGAATTCCTACTAAATAAATAAAATTCCATCAATCTAAGATTTTTTTTAATAGAGTACATAAAGAGCACTGTTGGACATAAAAATACGGCATCAAAAAAAAAGAGAGTGAACAAAAAGATACGAACACAAAAAGAGAACATGTTATCTTTAAAAGAGATGTAATGGACAGCCTACTGCCATATATATTTATGACCGATGTGGTCATAATTGACGTATTTATCAACTTGTTTTCTTAAAATTTCGCACAAGTTGACCTTAGCCTATAAATTTTTTCTTTCATGTTAAGATACCCATTTTTAAGTCATCGACTTTTGGACAAGGAAAATAACTTTATTTTAGAGAAATGCGACTTCTATGCTAAGCAAAATTTGTATACGTATTTTAAAGACATGAAATCTTTGACCTCACGACAATATTTTTGTCAGTGTGTTTTGGGACTCTCGTAAAATATGCAAAATATTAGCAAAATCGGTTATTAAATTTTTTGGGGTGTTACGAATTAAAGTCCTTTTCGCTCTAGGACGCGTATATACGAAGATATGGACAAAATAAATTTTTCAGATTAAAATTTCAATTTTTTTAGGTTTTGGGAGGATTATTCAATTTTTTTGGGGTGGTCATGAATTAAAGTCCTTTTCGCGCTAGGGCGCTTAGTTTAGGAGATATGGGCAAAATAAGTTTTTCATATCAAAATTTAAATTTTTTTAGGTTTTGGGTGGATTTGTCAATTTTTTGGGTGTGGTCACGAATTAAAGTCCTTTTCGCCCTAGGACGTATATTTAAGGAGATATGGGCAAAATAACTTTTTCATATAAAAATTTCTATTTTTTTTAGGTTTTGAGCGGATTATTAAATTTTTTGGGGTGTTACGAATTAAAGTCCTTTTCGCTCTAGGACGTGTATATACGAAGATATGGGCAAAATATGTTTTTCAGATAAAAATTTCAATTTTTTTAGGTTTTGGGAGGATTATTCAACTTTTTTGGGGGTTATCATGAATTAAAGTCCTTTTCGCGCTAGGGCGCTTAGTTTAGGAGATATGGGCAAAATAAGTTTTTCATATCAAACTTTAAATTTTTTTAGGTTTTGGGTGGATTTTTCAATTTTTTGGGGGTGGTCACGAATTAAAGTCCATTTCGCCCTAGGACGTATATTTAAAGAGATATGGGCAAAATAACTTTTTCATATAAAAATTGCAATTTTTTTAGGTTTTGAGTGGATTATTAAATTTTTTTGGGGTGTTATGAATTAAAGTCCTTTTCGCTCTAGGACGCGTATATACGAAGATATGGGCAAAATAAGTTTTTCAGATAAAAATTTCAATTTTTTTAGGTTTTGGGAGGATTATTCAATTTTTTTGGGGGTGGTCATGAATTAAAGTCCTTTTCGCGCTAGGGCGCTTAGTTTAGGAGATATGGGCAAAATAAGTTTTTCATATCGCAATTTAAATTTTTTTAGGTTTTGGGTGGATTTGTCAATTTTTTGGGGGTGGTCACGAATTAAAGTCCTTTTCGCCCTAGGACGTATATTTAAGGAGATATGGGCAAAATAACTTTTTCATATAAAAATTGCAATTTGTTTAGGTTGTGAGTGGATTATTAAATTTTTTGGGGTGTTACGAATTAAAGTCCTTTTCGCTCTAGGACGCGTATATGCGAAGATATGGGCAAAATAAGTTTTGCAGATAAAAATTTCAATTTTTTTAGGTTTTGGGAGGATTATTCAATTTTTTTTGGGGTGGTCATGAATTAAAGTCGTTTTCGCGCTAGGGCGCTTAGTTTAGGAGATATGGGCAAAATAAGTTTTTCATATCACAGCTTAAATTTTTTTAGGTTTTGGGTGGATTTGTCAATTTTTTGGGGGTGATCACGAATTAACGTCCATTTCGCCCTAGGACGCATATTTAAGGAGATATGGGCAAAATAACTTTTTCATATAAAAATTGCAATTTTGTTAGGTTTTGAGTGGATTATTAAATTTTTTGGGGTGTTACGAATTAAAGTCCTTTTCGCTCTAGGACGCGTATATACGAAGATATGGGCAAAATAAGTTTTTCAGATAAAAATTTCAATTTTTTAGGTTTTGGGAGGATTATTCAATTTTTTTTGGGGTGGTCATGAATTAAAGTCCTTTTCGCGCTAGGGCGCTTAGTTTAGGAGATATGGGCAAAATAAGTTTTTCATATCAAAAATTTTTTAGGTTTTGGGTGGATTTGTCAATTTTTTGGGGGTGGTCACGAATTAAAGTCCATTTCGCCCTAGGACGCATATTTAAGGAGATATGGGCAAAATAACTTTTTCATATAAAAATTGCAATTTTTTAGGTTTTGAGCGGATTATTAAATTTTTTGGGGTGTTACGAATTAAAGTCCTTTTCGCTCTAGGACGCGTATATACGAAGATATGGGCAAAATAAGATTTTCAGATAAAAATTTCAATTTTTTTAGGTTTTGGGAGGATTATTCAATTTTTTTGGGGGTGGTCATGAATTAAAGTCCTTTTCGCGCTAGGGCGCTTAGTTTAGGAGATATGGGCAAAATAAGTTTTTCATATCAAAATTTAAATTTTTTTAGGTTTTGGGTGGATTTGTCAATTTTTTGGGGGTGGTCACGAATTAAAGTCCATTTCGCCCTAGGCCGCATATTTAAGGAGATATGGGCAAAATAACTTTTTCATATAAAAATTGCAATTTTTTTGGTTTTGAGTGGATTATTAAATTTTTTGGGGTGTTACGAATTAAAGTCCTTTTCGCTCTAGGACGCGTATATACGAAGATATGGACAAAATAAGCTTTTCAGATAAAAATTTCAATTTTTTTAGGTTTTGGGAGGATTATTCAATTTTTTTTGGGGTGGTCATGAATTAAAGTCCTTTTCGCGCTAGGGCGCTTAGTTTAGGAGATATGGGCAAAATAAGTTTTTCATATCACAACTTAAATTTTTTTAGGTTTTGGGTGAATTTGTCAATTTTTTCGGGGTGGTCACGAATTAAAGTCCATTTCGCCCTAGGACGCATATTTAAGGAGATATGGGCAAAATAACTTTTTCATATAAAAATTGCAATTTTGTTAGGTTTTGAGTGGATTATTAAATTTTTTGGGGTGTTACGAATTAAAGTCCTTTTCGCTCTAGGACGCGTATATACGAAGATATGGGCAAATAAGTTTTTCAGATAAAAATGTCAATTTTTTAGGTTTTGGGAGGATTATTCAATTTTTTTGGGGTGGTCATGAATTAAAGTCCTTTTCGCGCTAGGGCGCTTAGTTTAGGAGATATGGGCAAAATAAGATTTTCATATCAAAAATTTTTTAGGTTTTGGGTGGATTTGTCAATTTTTTGGGGGTGGTCACGAATTAAAGTCCATTTCGCCCTAGGACGCATATTTAAGGAGATATGGGCAAAATAACTTTTTCATATAAAAATTGCAATTTTTTTAGGTTTTGAGCGGATTATTAAATTTTTTGGGGTGTTACGAATTAAAGTCCTTTTCGCTCTAGGACGCGTATATACGAAGATATGGGCAAAATAAGATTTTCAGATAAAAATTTCAATTTTTTTAGGTTTTGGGAGGATTATTCAATTTTTTTGGGGGTGGTCATGAATTAAAGTCCTTTTCGCGCTAGGGCGATTAGTTTAGGAGATATGGGCAAAATAAGTTTTTCATATCAAAATTTAAATTTTTTTAGGTTTTGGGTGGATTTGTCAATTTTTTGGGGGTGGTCACGAATTAAGGTCCTTTTCGCCCTAGGACGCATATTTAAGGAGATATGGGCAAAATAACTTTTTCATATAAAAATTGCAATTTTTTTAGGTTTTGAGTGGATTATTAAATTTTTTGGGGTGTTACGAATTAAAGTCCTTTTCGCTCTAGGACGCGTATATACTAAGATATGGGCAAAATAAGTTTTTCAGATAAAAATTTCAATTTTTTTAGGTTTTGGGAGGATTATTCAATTTTTTTGGGGGTGGTCATGAATTAAAGTAATTTTCGCGCTAGGGCGCTTAGTTTAGGAGATATGGGCAAAATAAGTTTTTCATATCAAAATTTAAATTTTTTTAGGTTTTGGGTGGATTTGTCAATTTTTTGGAGGTGGTCACGAATTAAAGTCCTTTTCGCCCTAGGACGTATATTTAAGGAGATATGGGCAAAATAACTTTTTCATATAAAAATTGCAATTTGTTTAGGTTTTAAGCGGATTATTAAATTTTTTGGGGTGTTACGAATTAAAGTCCTTTTCGCTCTAGGACGCGTATATACGAAGATATGGGCAAAATAAGTTTTTCAGATAAAAATTTAAATTTTTTTTAGGTTTTGGGAGGATTATTCAATTTTTTGGGGGGTGGTCATGAATTAAAGTCCTTTTCGCGCTAGGGCGCTTAGTTTAGGAGATATGGGCAAAATAAGTTTCTCATATCAAAATTTAAAATTTTTTAGGTTTTGGGTGGATTTGTCAATTTTTTGGGGGTGGTCACGAATTAAAGTCCATTTCGCCCTAGGACGCATATTTAAGGAGATATGGGCAAAATAACTTTTTCATATAAAAATTGCAATTTTTTTATGTTTTGAGTGGATTATTAAATTTTTTGGGGTGTTACGAATTAAAGTCCTTTTCGCTCTAGGACGCATATTTAAGGAGATATGGGCAAAATAACTTTTTCATATAAAAATTGCAATTTTTTTAGGTTTTGAGCGGATTATTAAATTTTTTGGGGTGTTACGAATTAAAGTCCTTTTCGCTCTAGGACGCGTAGATACGAAGATATGGGCAAAATAAGTTTTTCAGATAAAAATTTCAATTTTTTTAGGTTTTGGGAGGATTATTCAATTTTTTTGGGGGTGGTCATGAATTAAGGTCCTTTTCGCGCTAGGGCGCTTAGTTTAGGAGATATGGGCAAAATAAGTTTTTCATATCAAAATTTAATTTTTTTTAGGTTTTGGGTTGATTTGTCAATTTTTTGGGTGTGGTCACGAATTAAAGTCCTTTTCGCCCTAGGACGTATATTTTTTTTTTTTTTATTTGAAGTCTATAGATATATACATGCATCCTTACAGACTAATATATACATTATTTCTTATCTATTTAGTAAAATAATATTTCTTTTTAATGAATCACGATTTTCATACAGGTTTATAATATTATAAAGTTGATTAAATTGTTAAATTAAATCACAATTCTACTAAGGAGAAATTCTGATTCAATTTTTCTCTGAATAACATTCATGATAAAAGTTACACTTAACTTAGTCCTCCGACTTGACAATGAGGGTAATCTTATGATATTTAATCTATGTTCGTATGAAGGAAGTGAACTGTGGTTCTACCCACGTCCGCGAAGACAAAATAAAAGGAATTGCTTCTGAACAGACTCAAGCATATTCTTAAAAATGGCATAATAAGGGTCCCAAACCACAGAACCGTATTCCAGGTTTGGTCTCACTAATGATGTGTATAAATTCTTCGTGACTAAGGGATCGTTGAATTCTTTACCCCACCGTTTCATGAAGCCAAGGGCAGTGTAAGCTTTACTAACTACCATTAGAATATGCTTACGAAAGTTCAGACGTTGGTCCATAAGTAAACCTAAATCTTTATAGGAATCTACAGCTTCTATCTCGTTAGATCCAAAATAATAGCTAGTATTGAGAGGAGTTCCTCTTGAAAATCGCATTAATTTACACTTAGATATGTTTAATTCCATCAAATTAACATTACACCATTCATAAAATTGGTCTAAATCAGCCTGAAGATAGCATTGGTCGTCTGAATCAGAAAATGATCGGAAAATCTTTACATCGTCCGCGAACATCAAGACATTAGAATGCCTTATTACCGTTGGCAAATCGTTAATAAAAAGACAAAACAATATGGGACCCAGGTGACTCCCCTGAGGAACCCCCGAAGAGACATATATAGGTCTAGAAATGGCCGAACCAAATTTTACTTTTTGTGTTCTACCAACTAAATAAGATTTTAATCATTTTAATAATGAATTTCCAAAACCGCTTGAATCAAGTTTCATCAAAAGAAGGGAATGATTAACCTTGTCGAATGCCTTACTGAAGTCTGTATATATTGTATCGGTCTGGTTACGACCTCTGAAGGCTTCATTTACCAGACATGTAAACTCTAAAATGTTCGAAATCGTTGATCGAGATTTCCTAAATCCGTGTTGACAAGTACAAAGTATAGACGATACCTGGTGAGAAATCAATTCAGTCAATATTTTTTCCATAAGTTTAGGAATAGCGCAAAGATTTGAAATACCTCTGTAATTACGAAACGTCGATCAGATTGGTATTACTTATATCGTAGGGATAAATACTATTTTGGTTAAAGAATTTGTCAGAGTAGGTAGTCGCAAAGAAATCTGCGAAAATATTAGATATATCAATATCATTATCAGCTGACATAGAACCATATTTTATATAACTCGGTATACAATTCGAACGACGTTTAGAATTTACAAATTTATAGAGGGATTTAGGATTAACTTTCAACTGGTCCTTCACCCTACTTAAATAATTATTGTGAGCCAGCTTATTTTCCAAGTTGTATTGTGACCTAGCAACTAAATATTTTGTAAAATCTTGAGTAGATCCTGATCTTTTAAATTTTTTATATAACTTATTCTTCTTATTCTTCAACTGTGAAAGGTTTCTAGTACTCCAAGGAGGACCGGAAGTTCGATCAATTGTAGATTTAGGAACTGATTTAGAAATACAATCTAATAGAATTGAGTAAAAGCAAGAAGACAGCTCGTTTATCGAATTTGAAAATAATACGTTACCCCAATTTATTTCTGAGAGCAATGACCTAAGTTTAGTAAAGTTTGCCTTTGCGAAGCAATATTCTTTCCTCACCGTGGCGCTTCTTCGTGGGGTGAGGTTCGGAGTAGATATATTTACACTCAGGGTAGGATGAAATGTATCTGTATTGGTTCGCAAGATTCAATGTAAGTATCCGATGTTTGATTAACAAACACTAGATCAAGTAGTTTGCCGTGGGAATTAAATATATCATTTATCTGAAAAAGTCCGAAATTGAACAAGGAATGAAGAAAATCGTTAGAAAGCCCATTAGGAGTTATTGGTAGAAGACTATTAGAGTCTGAAGAAAATATCCATGATACTGATGATAAGTTGAAGTCACCCAGGACGACTAAAATATCGGACGGTAAAGAAGAATTAAAGGCAGACTTAATGGCCGATAGGTGTTGTGAATAGACGTCATTATCAGAAGAAGGAGGTACATATGAACAGGATATATATAATATAATGTTAGCCAAATTTACTTTTAAAATAACAATTTCAATGTTATCCGCAACTGGAACATGGATCTGTTCTGAAGGAAAATCAGTGGAGACTGCGATTAATACGCCGCCTCCAGTCTTTTTAACTGTACTTTTCCGATCACACCGGTAAATTTCGTATTTGGAACACAATATTTCCGTATCGTAAATCTTACTCTGGAGCCATGTTTCTGTAAATGCTAAAATTTGAAAATCAAAACCAAAACTGTTTGAACACAGAAAAAACTGAAGCAAAATAAAAATCAATTATTGGCATAATTGTATGAAAAAATTATATCAAATACGATTTTTATTAAGTCAAACATGAAAATAATTGGTTGAATGAAAAACTGGCAAAAATATCAAAATTCTCTGGTAATTGAATTCACAACACATCAATTACTATACTCAATTGGGCCAAGTATAAAAGTTATTGATTTAAGTATAATGCGTAATTCCCTGATAAAACTGTTTATGACGTTGCTACGTAACGAAAAATAAATAAATAGAAACAATAAAATGTCATTTATTTTTATTATTAAGAAACTTCGTAAGTAACATACATGGTCGAATTTACACGCAAATAAACCGTGGTATCGGTACCGCGAGTCGAAATGATTACATTAATAACATTTTTGGCGCATCATATTTTATTTTTCTGCCAGGTAAGTACCTTTATCTAAATACTAGTGTTTTTGGTCAAACGCATTTTTTTTTGTGGAAACTACACTCAAAGAATTCTCTTAGTAAAAATGAACATTTTCATTGTAAGTCTAACGTGTGAGAGTTAGAGTAACTCTTTCTCTCTCAAGCATATTTACGAAATACTAATGTACGTTCACGCAAACAGAACTCTTAAAGACGGTTAATAATTTTTAGACTCTTCGATTATTAGTCGGAATCACGAATGTTTCACGGCACTAACTTCTTACGATGGAAAGTTACTATAATATATTTAGTATATATTTCGTGTATTCGTCAAAAGCCGTTCGTAAAATTTGCAAAATTCACAGACAACTTTAATAAAATATGTAAATGAATTCTTTTGTTGTATAAACTTATGTTACACACATCCTGAGTTGGATCATTCTAAAACTTGCGAAAAAGCTTTGGAATATACATATAATTACATTATTTCTATTTATACCCTTCACCACTACTGTGGTACAGGGTATAATAAGTTTGTGCATTTGTATGTAAAGCCAAGAAGGAAAAGTCTGAGACCCATCGTTTAGTATACACAGAGTTGTACATTAATTCAAAGACAATCGCTATTGATTTTGGAAAAAATCGGTTCAGATTTAGATATAGCTGCCATATAGGGTTTCCATATGGATAATTTTCAAAAGAGAACTTTCGCTTTTAAAAAAGAGAACATTTTAACTAAAAGAGTTTACAATAAAAAATTCTTTATTAAATAATGAATAATTTTATTGATGTCAAAATTCGAATAATAATAGTTTCTAATGATAGAAACAACGATATAAATATATAATAAAACAATAAAAAACAAAAGAATCACATTTTCTTAAAAAATAAACAAAACAAATTCCAAAATACGCTGTCAAAAATATAACACACATGTTTCTATGATCTCGCCCACAATTGACGACGACAACGTATTGGCGTATTTACGTCGTACGTTCAATTACATCTATTTCTAATTTTAACGCCGTACGTCGAAACGTCGCAATTGTGTTCCGGCCTTTAATTTGTCAACAGATTTAACCCAGTAAACAATTAGTGGCGAACAATTGTGACGAATTCCTACTAAATAAATAAAATTCCATCAATCTAAGATTTTTTTTAATAGAGTACATAAAGAGCACTGTTGGACATAAAAATACGGCATCAAAAAAAAAGAGAGTGAACAAAAAGATACGAACACAAAAAGAGAACATGTTATCTTTAAAAGAGATGTAATGGACAGCCTACTGCCATATATATTTATGACCGATGTGGTCATAATTGACGTATTTATCAACTTGTTTTCTTAAAATTTCGCACAAGTTGACCTTAGCCTATAAATTTTTTCTTTCATGTTAAGATACCCATTTTTAAGTCATCGACTTTTGGACAAGGAAAATAACTTTATTTTAGAGAAATGCGACTTCTATGCTAAGCAAAATTTGTATACGTATTTTAAAGACATGAAATCTTTGACCTCACGACAATATTTTTGTCAGTGTGTTTTGGGACTCTCGTAAAATATGCAAAATATTAGCAAAATCGGTTCAGATTTAGATATAGCTCCCATATATATCTTTCGTCCGATTTGCACCTATATGATTATTAATAAATTTATATTTATTTTTATCTTCAGATTGATATTGATTTTGCTTTAAAATTTCCTTTTGCAAAAGATATGAAAATTACATGGACATCTTTGGAAAATAAAATTTTTAAAAACCAAATTGCCGAACTCTACTTTACTTAAGAAATTCGATGACGGGGATACAGCTTCAAATCAAGGTTTGTATTATTATATAGTCGATACTTATGTAAATAAGCAATCTTATGATTTCAGAAACAATTTGCAATATTCTGGACTTTGCATCAAAGGGTAAACTCTGATGAAAATGGGTGCACAATAAGGAAGACATATAGTATTTTAGACTCGCAAGAATCTTTTGCATTTATAAGAAGTATATTTAAAATATTTTATGTCTTTAATTTACAATATCCAGAAGAATCAGATATTTTTTATAACTTCATTCAATACTTTTTTTATGACATGCCTAAAAAGAAAAAAATACGAAAAAGTTTCCGTTATAAAAAATTAAATTTTAACACTTGACTTATAATGTTTAACTTAAATTGTTTCATTTACCAACACATTATCTGATAATGTTTAACTTAAATTGTTTCATTTACCAACACATTATCTGAAACCATTTCAATCTTTAACTGATATATGAATTATACGTATTTCATATCTATACAAAAAATTGTTACAAAAAACTATTCTGAATTGTCGTTTATAAGTTTTTTTTTATTTGTAGTGTTATAGATTTAACACAATTATTCATATTGCTTTTTTCTCCAACTCGTCCATATTTTATATAAATTTGTATTATTTTATATTATCCATTTCACTTATATATGTTTGTAAAATAAAACTTAATCTTAATAAAAACCAAAAAAAAACATTTCTCAGTGTATTTATTCATAAAAAATTTTTATGGGAATTTAATAATCTATATACTTAAATCAAATATCATAGTAATTGAATGAAATGGGAACACCAATTACTTCGTCACTTGAACTCAATACAGAAGTAATTGGCTTACAGTACTAAATTGATTACCATCGTATTAAACTTAATTACGATTTTAATTGATTTACCGTACAAAATTTAATAAACATTTAACTCAGTTCAATTACGACGTAATTGAAAAGAAGCATATGATTCAAGTACAAATGTATTTAGATTGATTACTATCTCATTTGAATGTCATGCCAAATTCCAATTACGTTTCTACTCAATACAAATACCCCATCATTTGAAAATAATTTTACAACGAAATTACAGTTTGGGTAATTGGATTTACAATTTTCGTCATAAGCTGAAAATCAAATACAAAAATAATTGAATTCACAATTTTTGTATTTGATTCAAATATTCACTTTTTTCTGTGAATAAAGAGTTGGTAATTTCGTATTTAAGCCTCTAACATTTTGATATACAATAGATATATGATCGGTAGAAGTTATTAGTTTTTTGGAACATTAATAGATGGTAAATAAGCAATGTCTGTACGAGGAGTATCCTTGTAAACATATTCAGATATGAATGCATTTGGTGGCCAAAAATTTGGATTAACAATTGTGTCATAGATTTCCATTGGTACAATAATTTTGAAGGATGATTTGCTTCGCCTTTCACGATATTTAAATTTGAAAATGCTTATTTCAAAATCTCCATTCAATTTTGATTTAATATAGTGGGATATGTCCTCTATGGTAGTTTGAGCTGCAAATCTTGCAGCAAAAATTGTTTTTTTCGGTGTTACCACTTCTAAAGGTTTTGGAGGAACAGCTGATAAAGGTGAGGTTAATGGTGTGTGGTATCTGTTAGATCCAGAAGGTGTAGCCGTAAGTAAGGTATGTACATTTGGAAAAGATGTCGACTGTGATAGTATTTGTGTTGGATCAGTAGAAAACGAAACGGTACTGTTTAATTGATTGCTTGGTTCAGTAGATGTATTTGAGTTAATTGCTACATTATTGGAATGATCGGTATCTTCTGCACGAATTGTTGGCTTTTTACGCTTGCGAATTGAGTCAATGGTAGATTGTAAAAATTTTTCTAAACAAGAAGCATTTTCAAATACAGCTTTATATTTTTCAAATTTCTCAACCAACGCAATAAGATCCTTGTTGATTATTTCAAATTCTGTACGAGTGTTTTTAAAGAATGCATAGAATTCCACATCGAATATTTTGCATTTTTTGCAGCACCAACGTAGGCCTTTATCACGAAGATTGTCCGCAGTTCGAGCTGCCAACTCAACACACTTGGCATGATATGTGGTATAGCATAGCCAACATGAAACCATTGGTTCTTCAATTTTTTTTATTGAACGGATTTGAGCAATTCATGTTTGGATATTGATATGTATTGTTTTCTTGTGCAAAGGTATTATTATGGTTTGAAATGATGTTGGTAGTTGTGATGAATAAATATATTTGAATATTAAAGTATACCTTTAGGCGTAAATTTAAGATCAGTAGTGGGATTCTGTATTCAATTTTAACGATGAATCGCATCGTTAAGAAGGGATAACAAGAAAAATAACAACTAAGTTATTCGGTACCCATTTTAAACAATGTTTGGTATTGTTTAGAATCAGCTGTTTTCGTTAACATATAAAACAGTCGTGAACTAAACGACGGCAAATTATGTGTTGTTTACTTCAAGATCATAAAATAGGCATATTTATTTGTGATGGCGTTTGAGTATTTGGCTTTCGATTTTTCACAAAATACATCGGATAATGATGCTCAAACAAGGGACAAACGTATGCTTCGAGATATGGAAAATCCATTTGATTTAAGCACAGAAGAGTTTCGTAAACTCTATCGATTTACTCCGGAAATGGCACATGAACTTGTCCACCAAGTTGATGGAGACTTAAGAGGATCAAGGGTAAATGCTTTATCCACAGAGAAACAGGTACGTACGAGTATAGTGTAGGAATAGGTACGAAACGAAATATAAATTTTATGTTTGTAGGTTCTCGCTGCACTACGTTTTTATGCGACGGGTTGTTATCAACGTCCTGTAGGAGAGCAATGGGGTATATCTATGAGTCAGCCCTCAATAAGTCGATGTATTCATCGTGTGACCTATGCAATCAATAAAAATCTATTATTTTCCAATGTAAAATTTCCAATGACCCATATCGAGCGTCAAGCTGCAAAAGCTACTTTTGCCTCCGCCGCCGCGCCATTTGTTGGTGGAACCATCGGTGCAATTGATTGCTCCCATGTATCAATACTGGCGCCACGAAGCCATGAAGAAGCTTATGTAAATCACCACGGTTACCACTCATTAAATGTGCAAATGGTAAGTGACTTCTTAAAAAGTTTGAAAACCTCAAAAGTTTTTACCAATTATAGATATGTGATCCAAATCTAAAAATTCTTAACGTCAACGCTAAATTTCCGGGAGCTCGACATGATTCGTACATTTGGAACTCTTCAGCAGTACGAAGAGTTATGCAGCGAAGTTTTGAAAATGGACAACATAACATGTTTTTAATAGGTTTGTGATTTCTTTTACAACATTAGAAGATTAACTATAGGTATGCAATTAAATTCGTAGGAGATTGTGGATATCCATTGGAGCCATGGCTTATGACACCACTACCAAACCATCCAGAAGGAAGCCCAATTTTTATACAATGAGGCGCTATGTAAAGCAAGAAATCCCATTGAAAGGCTCTTTGGAGTACTAAAAGCAATGTGGAGGTGCCTATCTGGCCAAAGAACTCTTTTGTATGACCCCGTGTTTGTCGGTATGGTAGTTAACGCCTGTGCAACTTTTCACAACATTTATCTAGCTCACAAAAGACAGGAAGAATGGGAAGAATTCCTAGATTTCGAATTCTTAGAGTATAATACAGACACAATTGATAGTGATACAGCCAACACAATATCATCAGTAGCAAAACGTATCCAAGACCGCCTCATTACAAATAATTTCACATAGTTTTATGTTTCTTCTAAATTGAAAACAAGTGGACTGAATTTTAAAGTTAATTATATATTATATTATTAATTTATTATACACTAATAAAAGAATAAAAACATTTTTATAAAGCTAAGCCTTTTTATACTAAAAACTAAAAAAATCATAAGTTCATATTGTAAGCCTCAGAGACACCTTAAAAATTAAAAGACGATTTCAATGTGATAATAAGTAAGAAAAGATCATTTGGTTGCCAACTTCATTGCCTGAAAATAAATTATAATGCAAACATAAAATGGAGTATATATTGGTGAAAAATATTTATTGAAATAAAAACTATAAAACAATAAATGTGAATTTGGCAAAAAATATCACGATGAATGAATATAGAACCGGGCTTAGCTTGAATACTTACAGATTGTTTATGGAGATAGCCAAATTATTAAACGCTTCTGCTACTGCACTCATTCCTGTACCTAGGGTTTTTGTCGCCTCCGCCATCATCTTAACGTTCTCAACATTTGCGGCAGCACATTCCGCCAATAACTTAAAATAAAAAATGTGTAAGAAAGAGCTATTAGTAAACCTCATAAATGAGGAAATGTGTTGGTTACTATATATTGTATGGGTCTCGATTTATATTTCTGGTAGGTACATTTTCACGCAGATCACTATCCACTTTATTGATGCTATTTTATAGAATTTCGTAACAAATACCTTTAAACATTCCGCCTGCTTGTTGGCAATATCCAAAAATTTGTTTTGTACTTCATTTTCGGATACTTTCTTTGGAGTTCTCCTTCTTGGTTTTTTATTTGATGTAGTGGGAGTTTCGTACTTGAATTCGTAGTACGATTCACTTTTATTTGGGGATGATGGAATATCGTAAACTATGTCCTCGCCTTCTTCCATGCGTAGTTGGAGGGCCTAATGGAAAACAATGTTATATATTTTCTGAAAGTATGAACTCGTATCACCTCCTCCGATGGAATATTTTCTTTAACTTCCTCATGTCCTTCGATATAGCTTTTTCCAACTAATGAAACTACACGCTTTTCGAGTTCCGATATCGACTCCTCCAAAATCGGATTGTTACCAGTCAACGCCATCTGTTTTTTACGGTCCCTGACTTTAACACTGGTTCTACTCTTTAAATCCCTCCATACCTGCAAAAACAGATTTCACATAATATAAAAATGTATGAACTTTTGAACTATATTACCGTTTGCCATTGTTCAACAGTCTTTACTGCACCACCAATTCCATTCAAAAGGTCAGCCAATTCTCTCCACTTTTTTTCATTTTCATATTTACCATGCAATTTCTGAAATTGTCCTCCACAAAATCCAGGATTCTGGGTCATGTAGTCAACCATCTGAGTTAACTGTTCGGGAGAGGCTCGGCTTCTTTTAGCTGCGTTGTTTACCGACATGCTGCTAAAGGAGTACATATTAAAAATTAGAATTGTGATTAAATTTAGTTAACTCACTTTTCTAAGGTTTTCGCAGCTCTTTTATAACAATATTTAAGGGATATTGTTCGTCCTCCTTTGTATTTTTAATTTTGTTTACATTTTATTTGGTAGTGTTGCCAGTGAACCAACAATTTTTTGTAAACAAAAATAAGAGATAACTACTGTTGTTAAAGATTACTTGCAGAATGACTCAATCGTTAGTGCAAACACATTTTTTCGTAGACAACGTTAACGATGCGATTATCGTGAAGAAATACAGAATCCCACTACAGGTGATTTCAGTTATGGTGAGTATGAGTAATAAAACAGGTAGTTAAATGTGTTGAGTATAATAATTCAACTCAAGCACAGATGGTTGTTAACAGCTGTTATTGTTTACGAAGTGAGGATAATACCAAAGGAATGTACAATCGGTTAACAGAACAAATATAAATTTCCAGTGATATTTCCAACTTGTTGTGACTTGTAAAACAATTTTGATTTATTTTAAATGTCGAAACTTGCCAATAACACCAACAGCAGGCCGCAGCAATCAAATTCAACGGTTCCCCCACTTGTGAATCAGCAACAAAGATGGCCCAGTTTGGGTAATTCGTTGTTTAACTTTAGTTTTTAAATGTTTTATCGGAGCGAAAACAAACGCGTCTGCACTCTGTAATAGCTTGAACAAATTTTTTTAAGGAGATATAGGCAAAATAACTTTTTCATATAAAAATTGCAATTTTTTTAGGTTTTGAGCGGATTATTAAATTTTTTGGGGTGTTACGAATTAAAGTCCTTTTCGCTCTAGGACGCGTATATATAAAGATATGGGCAAAATAAGTTTTTCAGATAAAAATTTCAATTTTTTTTAGGTTTTGGGAGATATGGGCAAAATAAGTATTTCATATCAAAATTTATTTTTTTTTAGGTTTTGGGTGGATTTGTCAATTTTTTGGGTGTGGTCACGAATTAAAGTCCTTTTCGCCCTAGGACGTATATTTAAGGAGATATGGGCAAAATAACTTTTTCATATAAAAATTGCAATTTTTTTAGGTTTTGAGCGGATTATTAAATTTTTTGGGGTGTTACGAATTAAATTCCTTTTCGCTCTAGGACGCGTATATACGAAGATATGGGCAAAATAAATTTTTCAGATAAAAATTTCAATTTTTGTAGGTTTTGGGAGGATTATTCAATTTTTTGGGGGTGGTCATGAATTAAAGTCCTTTTCGCGCTAGGGCGCTTAGTTTAGGAGATATGGGCAAAATAAATTTTTCATATCAAAATTTAAATTTTTTTAGGTTTTGGGTGGATTTGTCAATTTTTTGGGGGTGGTCACGAATTAAAGTCCATTTCGCCCTAGGACGCATATTTAAGGAGATATGGGCAAAATAACTTTTTCATATAAAAATTGCAATTTTTTTAGGTTATGAGCGGATTATTAAATTTTTTGGGGTGTTACGAATTAAAGTCCTTTTCGCTCTAGGACGCGTATATACGAAGATATGGGCAAAATAAGTTTTTCAGATAAAAATTTAATTTTTTTAGGTTTTGGGAGGATTATTAAATTTTTTTGGGGGTGGTCATGAATTAAAGTCCTTTTCGCGATAGGGCGCTTAGTTTAGGAGATATGGGCAAAATACGTTTTTCATATCAAAATTTAAATTTTTTTTAGGTTTTGGGTGGATTTGTCAATTTTTTGGGTGTGGTCACGAATTAAAGTCCTCTTCGCCCTAGGACGTATATTTAAGGAGATATGGGCAAAATAACTTTTTCATATAAAAATTGCAATTTTTTTAGGTTTTGAGCGGATTATTAAATTTTTTGGGGTGTTACGAATTAAAGTCCTTTTCGCTCTAGGACGCGTATATACGAATATATGGGCAAAATAAGATTTTCAGATAAAAATGTCAATTTTTTTAGGTTTTGGGAGGATTATTTAATTTTTTTTGGGGGGTGGTCATGAATTAAAGTCCTTTTCGCGCTAGGGCGCTTAGTTTAGGAGATATGGGCAATATAAGTTTTTCATATCAAAATTTAATTTTTTTTTAGGTTTTGGGTGGATTTGTCAATTTTTTGGGTGTGGTCACGAATTAAAGTCCTTTTCGCTCTAGGACGCTTTTTTAAGGAGATATGGGCAAAATAACTTTTACTTATAAAAATTGCAATTTTTTTAGGTTTTGGGAGGATTATTCAATTTTTTTGGGGGTGGTCATGAAGTAAAGTCCTTTTCGCGATTGGGCGCTTAGTTTAGGAGATATGGGCAAAATAAGTTTTTCATATCAAAATTTAAATTTTTTTAGGTTTTGGGTGGATTTTTCAACTTTTTGGGGGTGGTCATGAATTAAAGTCCTTTTCGCTCTAGGGCGCTTAGTTTAGGAGATATGGGCAAAATAAGTTTTTCATATCAAAATTTAATTTTTTCGTAGGTTTTGGGTTGATTTGTCAACTTTTTGGGTGTGGTCACGAATTAAAGTCCTTTTCGCCCTAGGACGTATATTTAAGGAGATATGGGCAAAATAACTTTTTCATATAAAAATTGCAATTTTTTTAGGTTTTGAGCGGATTATTAAATTTTTTGGGGTGTTACGAATTAAAGTCCTTTTCGCTCTAGGACGCGTATATACGAAGATATGGGCAAAATAAGTTTTTCAGATAAAAATTTCAATTTTTTTAGGTTATGGGAGGATTATTCAATTTTTTTGGGGGTGGTCATGAATTAAAGTCCTTTTCGCGCTAGGGCGCTTAGTTTAGGAGATATGGGCAAAATAAGTTTTTCATATCAATATTTAAATTTTTTTTAGGTTTTGGGTGGATTTGTCAATTTTTTAGGTGTGGTCACGAATTAAAGTCCTTTTCGCCCTAGGACGTATATTTAAGGAGATATGGGCAAATTAACTTTTTCATATAAAAATTGCAATTTTTTTAGGTTTTGAGCGGATTATTAAATTATTGGGGTGTTACGAATTAAAGTCCTTTTCTCTCTAGGACGCGTATATACGAAGATATGGGCCAAATAATTTTTTCAGATAAAAATTTAAATTTTTTTAGGTTTTGGGAGGATTATTCAATTTTTTTGGGGGTGGTCATGAATTAAAGTCCTTTTCGCGCTAGGACGCTTAGTTTAGGAGATATGGGCAAAATAAGTTTTTCATATCAAAATTTAAATTTTTTTTAGGTTTTGGGTGGATTTGTCAATTTTTTGGGGGTGGTCACGAATTAAAGTCCATTTCGCCCTAGGACGCATATTTAAGGAGATATGGGCAAAATAACTTTTTCATATAAAAATTGCAATTTTTTTAGGTTTTGAGTGGATTATTAATTTTTTTGGGGTGTTACGAATTAAAGTCCTTTTCGCTCTAGGACGCGTATATACGAAGATATGGGCAAAATAAGTTTTTCAGATAAAAATTTCAATTTTTTTAGGTTTTGGGAGGATTATTCAATTTTTTTGGGGGTGGTCATGAATTAAAGTCCTTTTCGCGTTAGGGCGCTTAGTTTAGGAGATATGGGCAATATAAGTTTTTCATATCAAAATTTAATTTTTTTTTTAGGTTTTGGGTGGATTTGTCAATTTTTTGGGTGTGGTCACGAATTAAAGTCCTTTTCGCTCTAGGACGCTTTTTTAAGGAGATATGGGCAAAATAACTTTTACATATAAAAATTTCAATTTTTTTAGGTTTTGAGTGGATTATTAAATTTTTTGGGGTGTTGCGAATTAAAGTCCTCTTCGCTCTAGGACGCGTATATACGAAGATATGGGCAAAATAAGTTTTTCAGATAAAAATTTCAATTTTTTTAGGTTTTGGGAGGATTATTAAATTTTTTTGGGGGTGGTCATGAATTAAAGTCCTTTTCGCGATAGGGCGCTTAGTTTAGGAGATATGGGCAAAATAAGTTTTTCATATCAAAATTTAAATTTTTTTAGGTTTTGGGTGGATTTTTCAACTTTTTGGGGGTGGTCACGAATTAAAGTCCATTTCGCCCTAGGACGCTTTTTTAAGGAGATATGGGCAAAATAACTTTTACATATAAAAATTGCAATTTTTTTAGGTTTTGAGCGGATTATTAAATTTTTTGGGGTGTTACGAATTAAAGTCCTTTTCGCTCTAGGACGCGTATATACGAAGATATGGGCAAAATAAGTTTTTCAGATAAAAATTTCAATTTTTTTAGGTTTTGGTAGGATTATTCAATTTTTTTGGGGGTGGTCATGAATTAAAGTCCTTTTCGCGCTAGGGCGCTTAGTTTAGGAGATATGGGCAAAATAAGTTTTTCATATCAAAATTTAATTTTTTTGTAGGTTTTGGGTTGATTTGTCAACTTTTTGGGTGTGGTCACGAATTAAAGTCCTTTTCGCCCTAGGACGTATATTTAAGGAGATATGGGCAAAATAACTTTTTCATATAAAAATTGCAATTTTTTAGGTTTTGAGCGGATTATTAAATTTTTTGGGGTGTTACGAATTAAAGTCCTTTTCGCTCTAGGAAGCGTATATACGAAGATATGGGCAAAATAAATTTGTCAGATAAAAATTTAATTTTTTTTAGGTTTTGGGAGGATTATTAAATTTTTTTGGGGGTGGTCATGAATTAAAGTCCTTTTCGCGCTAGGACGCTTAGTTTAGGAGATATGGGCAAAATAAGTTTTTCATATCAAAATTTAATTTTTTTTTTAGGTTTTGGGTGGATTTGTCAATTTTTTTTGGGGTGGTCACGAATTAAAGTCCATTTCGCCCTAGGACGCATATTTAAGGAGATATGGGCAAAATAACTTTTTCATATAAAAATTGCAATTTTTTTAGGTTTTGAGTGGATTATTAATTTTTTTGGGGTGTTACGAATTAAAGTCCTTTTCGCTCTAGGACGCGTATATACGAAGATATGGGCAAAATAAGTTTTTCAGAGAAAAATTTCAATTTTTTTAGGTTTTGGGAGGATTATTCAATTTTTTTGGGGTGGTCATGAATTAAAGTCCTTTTCGCGCCAGGGCGCTTAGTTTAGGACATATGGGCAAAATAAGTTTTTCATATCAAAATTTAAATTTTTTTAGGGTTTGGGTGGATTTGTCAATTTTTTGGGGGTGGTCACGAATTAAAGTCCATTACGCCCTAGGACGCATATTTAAGGAGATATGGGCAAAATAACTTTTTCATATAAAAATTGCAATTTTTTTAGGTTTTGAGTGGATTATTAAATTTTTTGGGGTGTTACGAATTAAAGTCCTTTTCGCTCTAGGACGCGTATATACGAAGATATGGGCAAACTAAGTTTTTCAGATAAAAATTTCAATTTTTTTAGGTTTTGGGAGGATTATTCAATTTTTTTGGGGGTGGTCATGAATTAAAGTCCTTTTCGCGCTAGGGCGCTTAGTTTAGGAGATATGGGCAAAATAAGTTTTTCATATCAAAATTTAAATTTTTTTAGGTTTTGGGTGGATTTGTCAATTTTTTGGGTGTGGTCACGAATTAAAGTCCTCTTCGCCCTAGGACGTATATTTAAGGAGATATGGGCAAAATAACTTTTTCATATAAAAATTGCAATTTTTTTAGGTTTTGAGCGGATTATTAACTTTTTTGGGGTGTTACGAATTAAAGTCCTTTTCGCTCTAGGACGCGTATATACGAATATATGGGCAAAATAAGATTTTCAGATAAAAATGTCAATTTTTTTAGGTTTTGGGAGGATTATTAAATTTTTTTGGGGGTGGTCATGAATTAAAGTCCTTTTCGCGCTAGGGCGCTTAGTTTAGGAGATGTGGGCAAAATAAGTTTTTCATATCAAAATTTAATTTTTTTTAGGTTTTGGGTGGATTTTTCAACTTTTTGGGGGTGGTCACGAATTAAAGTCCATTTCGCCCTAGGACGCTTTTTTAAGGAGATATGGGCAAAATAACTTTTACATATAAAAATTGCAATTTTTTAAGGTTTTGAGTGGATTATTAAATTTTTTGGGGTGTTGCGAATTAAAGTCCTCTTCGCTCTAGGACGCGTATATACGAAGATATGGGCAAAATAAGTTTTTCAGATAAAAATTTCAATTTTTTTAGGTTTTGGGAGGATTATTAAATTTTTTTGGGGGTGGTCATGAATTAAAGTCCTTTTCGCGATAGGGCGCTTAGTTTAGGAGATGTGGGCAAAATAAGTTTTTCATATCAAAATTTAATGTTTTTTAGGTTTTGGGTGGATTTTTCAACTTTTTGGGGGTGGTCACGAATTAAAGTCCATTTCGCCCTAGGACGTTTTTTTAAGGAGATATGGGCAAAATAACTTTTACATATAAAAATTGCAATTTTTTTAGGTTTTGAGCGGATTATTAAATTTTTTTGGGTGTTACGAATTAAAGTCCTTTTCGCTCTAGGACGCGTATATACGAAGATATGGGCAAAATAAGTTTTTCAGATAAAAATTTCAATTTTTTTAGGTTTTGGTAGGATTATTCAATTTTTTTGGGGGTGGTCATGAATTAAAGTCCTTTTCGCGCTAGGGCGCTTAGTTTAGGAGATATGGGCAAAATAAGTTTTTCATATCAAAATTTAATTTTTTTGTAGGTTTTGGGTTGATTTGTCAACTTTTTGGGTGTGGTCACGAATTAAAGTCCTTTTCGCCGTAGGACCTATATTTAAGGAGATATGGGCAAAATAACTTTTTCATATAAAAATTGCAATTTTTTTAGGTTTTGAGCGGATTATTAAATTTTTTGGGGTGTTACGAATTAAAGTCCTTTTCGCTCTAGGGCGCGTATATACGAAGATATGGGCAAAATAAGTTTTTCAGATAAAAATTTCAATTTTTTTAGGTTTTGGGAGGATTATTCAATTTTTTTGGGGGTGGTCATGAATTAAAGTCCTTTTCGCCCTAGGACGTATATTTAAGGAGATATGGGCAAAATAACTTTTTCATATAAAAATTGCAATTTTTTTAGGTTTTGAGCGGATTATTAAATTATTGTGGTGTTACGAATTAAAGTCCTTTTCTCTCTAGGACGCGTATATACGAAGATATGGGCAAAATAAATTTTTCAGATAAAAATTTAAATTTGTTTAGGTTTTGGGAGGATTATTCAATATTTTTGAGGGTGGTCATGAATTAAAGTCCTTTTCGCGCTAGGACGCTTAGTTCAGGAGATATGGGCAAAATAAGTTTTTCATATCAAAATTTAAATTTTTTTAGGTTTTGGGAGGATTATTCAATTTTTTTGGGGTGGTCATGAATTAAAGTCCTTTTCGCGCCAGGGCGCTTAGTTTAGGAGATATGGGCAAAATAAGTTTTTCATATCAAAATTTAAATTTTTTTAGGTTTTGGGTGGATTTGTCAATTTTTTGGGGGTGGTCACGAATTAAAGTCCATTTCGCCCTAGGACGCATATTTAAGGAGATATGGGCAAAATAACTTTTTCATATAAAAATTGCAATTTTTTTAGGTTTTGAGCGGATTATTAAATTTTTTGGGGTGTTACGAATTAAAGTCCTGTTCGCTCTAGGACGCGTATATACGAAGATATGGGCAAAATAAGTTTTTCAGATAAAAATTTCAATTTTTTTAGGTTTTGGGAGGATTATTCAATTTTTTTGGGGGTGGTCATGAATTAAAGTCCTTTTCGCGCTATGGCGCTTAGTTTAGGAGATATGGGCAAAATAAGTTTTTCATATCAAAATTTAAATTTTTTTAGGTTTTGGGTGGATTTGTCAATTTTTAGGGGTGGTCACGAATTAAAGTCCTTTTCGCCCTAAGACGTATATTTAAGGAGATATTGGCAAAATAACTTTTTCATATAAAAATTGCAATTTTTTAGGTTTTGAGCGGATTATTAAATTTTTTGGGGTGTTACGAATTGAAGTCCTTTTCACTCTAGAACGCGTATATACGAAGATATGGGCAAAATAAGATTTTCAGATAAAAATTTCAATTTTTTTTAGGTTTTGGGAGCATTATTCAATTTTTTTGAGGGTGGTCATGAATTAAAGTCCTTTTCGCGCTAGGGCGCTTAGTTTAGGAGATATGGGCAAAATAAGTTTTTCATATCAAAATTTAAATTATTTTAGGTTTTGGGTGGATTTGTCAATTTTTGGGGGTGGTCACGAATTAAAGTCCATTTCGCCCTAGGACGCATATCTAAGGAGATATGACGTATATTTAAGGAGATATGGGCAAAATAACTTTTTCATATAAAAATTGTAATTTTTTTAGGTTTTGAGTGGATTATTAATTTTTTTGGGGTGTTACGAATTAAAGTCCTTTTCGCTCTAGGACGCGTATATACGAAGATATGGGCAAAATAAGTTTTTCAGATAAAAATTTCAATTTTTTTAGGTTTTGGGAGGATTATTCAATTTCTTTGGGGGTGGTCATGAATTAAAGTCCTTTTCGCGCTAGGGCGCTTAGTTTAGGAGATATGGGCAAAATAAGTTTTTCATATCAAAATTTAAATTTTTGTGGTTTTGAATGTGGTCACGAATTAAAGTCCTCTTCGCCCTAGGACGTATATACGAAGATATGGTCAAAATAACTTTTTCATATAAAAATTGCAATTTTTTTAGGTTTTGAGTGGATTATTAAATTTTTGGGGTGTTACGAATTAAAGTCCTTTTCGCTCTAGGACGTAAATTTAAGGAGATATGGGCAAAATAAGTTTTTCAGATAAAAATTTCAATTTTTTAGGTTTTGGGAGGATTATTCAATTTTTTTTGGGGGGTGGTCATGAATTAAAGTCGCTAGGGCGCTTAGTTTAGGAGATATGGGCAAAATAAGTTTTTCATATCAAAATTTAAATTTTTTTTAGGTTTTGGGTGTGGTCACGAATTAAAGTCCTTTTCGCCCTAGGACGTATATTTAAGGAGATATGGGCAAAATAACTTTTTCATATAAAAATTGCAATTTTTGTAGGTTTTGAGTGGATTATTAAATTGTTTGGGGTGTTACGAATTAAAGTCCTTTTCGCTCTAGGACGCGTATATACGAAGATATGGGCAAAAAAAGTTTTTCAGATAAAAATTTCAATTTCTTTTTAGGTTTGGGGAGGATTATTCAATTTTTTTGGGGGTGGTCATGAATTAAAGTCCTTTTCGCGATAGGGCGCTTAGTTTAGGAGATATGGGCAAAATAAGTTTTTCATATCAAAATTTAAATTTTTTTAGGTTTTGGGTGGATTTGTCAATTTTTAGGGGTGGTCACGAATTAAAGTCCTTTTCGCCCTAAGACGTATATTTAAGGAGATATTGGCAAAATAACTTTTTCATATAAAAATTGCAATTTTTTAGGTTTTGAGCGGATTATTAAATTTTTTGGGGTGTTACGAATTGAAGTCCTTTTCGCTCTAGAACGCGTATATACGAAGATATGGGCAAAATAAGATTTTCAGATAAAAATTTCAATTTTTTTAGGTTTTGGGAGCATTATTCAATTTTTTTGAGGGTGGTCATGAATTAAAGTCCTTTTCGCGCTAGGGCGCTTAGTTTAGGAGATATGGGCAAAATAAGTTTTTCATATCAAAATTTAAATTATTTTAGGTTTTGGGTGGATTTGTCAATTTTTGGGGGTGGTCACGAATTAAAGTCCATTTCGCCCTAGGACGCATATCTAAGGAGATATGACGTATATTTAAGGAGATATGGACAAAATAACTTTTTCATATAAAAGTTGCAATTTTTTTAGGTTTTGAGTGGATTATTAAATTTTTTGGGGTGTTACGAATTAAAGTCCTTTTCGCTCTAGGACGCGTATATACGAAGATATGGGCAAAATATGTTTTTCAGATAAAAATTTCAATTTTTTTAGGTTTTGGGAGGATTATTCAATTTCTTTGGGGGTGGTCATGAATTAAAGTCCTTTTCGCGCTAGGGCGCTTAGTTTAGGAGATATGGGCAAAATAAGTTTTTCATATCAAAATTTAAATTTTTGTGGTTTTGAATGTGGTCACGAATTAAAGTCCTCTTCGCCCTAGGACGTATATACGAAGATATGGTCAAAATAACTTTTTCATATAAAAATTGCAATTTTTTTAGGTTTTGAGTGGATTATTAAATTTTTGGGGTGTTACGAATTAAAGTCCTTTTCGCTCTAGGACGCGTATATACGAAGATATGGGCAAAATAAGTTTTTCAGATAAAAATTTCAATTTTTTTAGGTTTTGGGTGGATTTGTCAATTTTTTGGGGGTGGTCACGAATTAAAGTCCTTTTCGCCCTAGGACGTAAATTTAAGGAGATATGGGCAAAATAAGTTTTTCAGATAAAAATTTCAATTTTTTAGGTTTTGGGAGGATTATTCAATTTTTTTTTGGGGTGGTCATGAATTAAAGTCCTTTTCGCGCTAGGGCGCTTAGTTTAGGAGATATGGGCAAAATAAGTTTTTCATATCAAAATTTAAATTTTTTTTAGGTTTTGGGTGTGGTCACGAATTAAAGTCCTTTTCGCCCTAGGACGTATATTTAAGGAGATATGGGCAAAATAAATTTTTCATATAAAAATTGCAATTTTTGTAGGTTTTGAGTGGATTATTAAATTGTTTGGGGTGTTACGAATTAAAGTCCTTTTCGCTCTAGGACGCGTATATACGAAGATATGGGCAAAATAACATTTTCAGATAAAAATTTCAATTTCTTTTTAGGTTTGGGGAGGATTATTCAATTTTTTTGGGGGTGGTCATGAATTAAAGTCCTTTTCGCGATAGGGCGCTTAGTTTAGGAGATATGGGCAAAATAAGTTTTTCATATCAAAATTTAAATTTTTGTAGGTTTTGGGTGGATTTGTCAATTTTTTGGGTGTGGTCACGAATTAAAGTCCTCTTCGCCCTAGGACGTATATTTAAGGAGATATGGGCAAAATAACTTTTTCATATAAAAATTGCAATTTTTTTAGGTTTTGAGCGGATTATTAAATTTTTTGGGGTGTTACGAATTAAAGTCCTTTTCGCTCTAGGACGCGTATATACGAATATATGGGCAAAATAAGATTTTCAGATAAAAATGTCAATTTTTTTAGGTTTTGGGAGGATTATTAAATTTTTTTGGGGGTGGTCATGAATTAAAGTCCTTTTCGCGCTAGGGCGCTTAGTTTAGGAGATATGGGCAATATAAGTTTTCCATATCAAAATTTAATTTTTTTTTTTAGGTTTTGGGTGGATTTGTCAATTTTTTGGGTGTGGTCACGAATTAAAGTCCTTTTCGCTCTAGGACGCTTTTTTAAGGAGATATGGGCAAAATAACTTTTACATATAAAAATTGCAATTTTTTAGGTTTTGAGGGGATTATTAAATTTTTTGGGGTGTTGCGAATTAAAGTTCTCTTCGCTCTAGGACGCGTATATACGAAGATATGGGCAAAATAAGTTTTTCAGATAAAAATTTCAATTTTTTTAGATTTTGGGAGGATTATTAAATTTTTTTGGGGGTGGTCATGAATTAAAGTCCTTGTCGCGATAGGGCGCTTAGTTTAGGAGATATGGGCAAAATAAGTTTTTCATATCAAAATTTAATTTTTTTTAGGTTTTGGGTGGATTTTTCAACTTTTTGGGGGTGGTCACGAATTAAAGTCCATTTCGCCCTAGGACGTTTTTTTAAGGAGATATAGGCAAAATAACTTTTACATATAAAAATTGCAATTTTTTTAGGTTTTGAGTGGATTATTAAATTTTTTGGGGTGTTGCGAATTAAAGTCCTTTTCGCTCTAGGACGCGTATATACGAAGATATGGGCAAAATAAGTTTTTCAGATAAAAATTTCAATTTTTTTAGGTTTTGGGAGGATTATTCAATTTTTTTGGGGGTGGTCATGAATTAAAGTCCTTTTCGCGCTAGGGCGCTTAGTTTAGGAGATATGGGCAAAATAAGTTTTTCATATCAAAATTTAAATTTTTTTAGGTTTTGGGTGGATTTGTCAATTTTTTGGGGGTGGTCACGAATTAAAGTCCTTTTCGCCCTAAGACGTATATTTAAGGAGATATTGGCAAAATAACTTTTTCATATAAAAATTGCAATTTTTTTAGGTTTTGAGCGGATTATTAAATTTTTTGGGGTGTTACGAATTAAAGTCCTTTTCGCTCTAGGACGCGTATATACGAAGATATGGGCAAAATAAGTTTTTCAGATAAAAATTTCAATTTTTTTAGGTTTTGGGTGGATTTGTCAATTTTTTGGGGGTGGTCACGAATTAAAGTCCTTTTCGCCCTAGGACGTATATTTAAGGATATATGGGCAAAAGGATTATTCAATTTTTTTGGGGGTGGTCATGAATTAAAGTCCTTTTCGCGCTAGGGCGCTTAGTTTAGGAGATATGGGCAAAATAAGATTTTCATATCAAAATTTAAATTTTTTTGGTTTTGAATGTGGTCACGAATTAAAGTCCTCTTCGCCCTAGGACGTATATACGAAGATATGGTCAAAATAACTTTTTCATATAAAAATTGCAATTTTTGGGGTGTTACGAATTAAAGTCCTTTTCGCTCTAGGACGCGTATATACGAAGATATGGGCAAAATAAGTTTTTCAGATAAAAATTTCAATTTTTTTAGGTTTTGGGTGGATTTGTCAATTTTTTGGGGGTGGTCACGAATTAAAGTCCTTTTCGCCCTAGGACGTAAATTTAAGGAGATATGGGCAAAATAAGTTTTTCAGATAAAAATTTCAATTTTTTAGGTTTTGGGAGGATTATTCAATTTTTTTTGGGGGTGGTCATGAATTAAAGTCCTTTTCGCGCTAGGGCGCTTAGTTTAGGAGATATGGGCAAAATAAGTTTTTCATATCAAAATTTAAATTTTTTTTAGGTTTTGGGTGTGGTCACGAATTAAAGTCCTTTTCGCCCTAGGACGTATATTTAAGGAGATATGGGCAAAATAACTTTTTCATATAAAAATTGCAATTTTTGTAGGTTTTGAGTGGATTATTAAATTGTTTGGGGTGTTACGAATTAAAGTCCTTTTCGCTCTAGGACGCGTATATACGAAGATATGGGCAAAATAAGATTTTCAGATAAAAATTTCAATTTCTTTTTAGGTTTGGGGAGGATTATTCAATTTTCATATAAAAATTGCAATTTTTTTAGGTTTTGAGTGGATTATTAAATTTTTTGGGGTGTTACGAATTAAAGTCCTTTTCGCTCTAGGACGCGTATATACGAAGATATGGGCAAAATAAGTTTTTCAGATAAAAATTTCAATTTTTTTAGGTTTTGGGTGGATTTGTCAATTTTTTGGGGGTGGTCACGAATTAAAGTCCTTTTCGTCCTAGGACGTATATTTAAGGAGATATGGGCAAAATAAGTTTTTCAGATAAAAATTTCAATTTTTTTAGGTTTTGGGAGGATTATTCAATTTTTTTTGGGGGTGGTCATGAATTAAAGTCCTTTTCGCGCTAGGGCGCTTAGTTTAGGAGATATGGGCAAAATAAGTTTTTCATATCAAAATTTAAATTTTTTTTAGGTTTTGGGTCTGGTCACGAATTAAAGTCCTTTTCGCCCTAGGACGTATATTTAAGGAGATATGGGCAAAATAAATTTTTAATATAAAAATTGCAATTTTTTTAGGTTTTGAGTGGATTATTAAATTTTTTGGGGTGTTACGAATTAAAGTCCTTTTCGCTCTAGGACGCGTATATACGAAGATATGGGCAAAATAAGTTTTTCAGATAAAAATTTCAATTTTTTTAGGTTTTGGGAGGATTATTCAATTTTTTGGGGGGTGGTCATGAATTAAAGTCCTTTTCGCGCTAGGGCGCTTAGTTTAGGAGATATGGGCAAAATAAGTTTTTCATATCAAAATTTAATTTTTTTTTAGGTTTTGGGTGGATTTGTCAATTTTTTGGGGGTGGTCAATTTTTTTAGGTTTTGGGTGGATTTGTCAATTTTTTGGGGGTGGTCACGAATTAAAGTCCTTTTCGTCCTAGGACGTATATTTAAGGAGATATGGGCAAAATAAGTTTTTCAGATAAAAATTTCAATTTTTTTAGGTTTTGGGAGGATTATTCAATTTTTTTTGGGGGTGGTCATGAATTAAAGTCCTTTTCGCGCTAGGGCGCTTAGTTTAGGAGATATGGGCAAAATAAGTTTTTCATATCAAAATTTAAATTTTTTTTAGGTTTTGGGTCTGGTCACGAATTAAAGTCCTTTTCGCCCTAGGACGTATATTTAAGGAGATATGGGCAAAATAAATTTTTAATATAAAAATTGCAATTTTTTTAGGTTTTGAGTGGATTATTAAATTTTTTGGGGTGTTACGAATTAAAGTCCTTTTCGCTCTAGGACGCGTATATACGAAGATATGGGCAAAATAAGTTTTTCAGATAAAAATTTCAATTTTTTTAGGTTTTGGGAGGATTATTCAATTTTTTGGGGGGTGGTCATGAATTAAAGTCCTTTTCGCGCTAGGGCGCTTAGTTTAGGAGATATGGGCAAAATAAGTTTTTCATATCAAAATTTAATTTTTTTTTAGGTTTTGGGTGGATTTGTCAATTTTTTGGGGGTGGTCACGAATTAAAGTCCTTTTCGCCCTAAGACGTATATTTAAGGAGATATTGGCAAAATAACTTTTTCATATAAAAATTGCAATTTTTTTTAGGTTTTGAGCAGATTATTAAATTTTTTGGGGTGTTACGAATTAAAGTCCTTTTCGCTCTAGGACGCGTATATACGAAGATATGGGCAAAATAAGATTTTCAGATAAAAATTTCAATTTTTTTTAGGTGAAATGGTTGTCTTTTTTAATTTAGTGTGTGTTGTGGAATTGATGAAGATGATAGTTTGATGTTTTTAAATTTTAGTATGCCTGCCTAATAGTTTGCCGGCGCTTAATAACGCCACGGGCAGAAAAGTGTTTTTTATATTTTCCTTTGCAGGCACAACTAGGTGCCACAGCAAGTTTATCCTTTTTAAATGAAAATGCCGGTTTAGGCTTTCAAAACTGAATGATAGACTTTATTGAAAATTGTTCATCTTTTATAGTCAAATAACGGTATTTATAATTTCAAATTCTTTTTTCAACATTATCCTTAAAAATAAACAACAATCCTTAAACATAACATATGATCTAAACTTATAACTAAACAACTGATAAAAAATACAATTATTCTCAAACTACTTAACAGCTGATTCATACATATAATACCGCTTACACTACACCCTCACCCTATAAAAAAAATAATTTTTGAATATTCACATAAAAACATTATTTTTACAAATATTAAATTATTAAATTCAGTTATAGTTCAATTCTTTGTTATGAAAAAAATTCACTTGTTGTATCATCATAATGGAAAATTTCTTCAAAGAATACATAATATATAATTAGGTTGAATTCATTGTTAAATAATTCCATGGTTTTAACATATTATTATGGAATTTCTTTATTTTTCCATCGACATTTATAAAACTATTTACGCCCTCTCTATTTACAATTTCATATGGGCCTAGATACGGTGATTGATTCTTTTTTCTATTCATCTGGCGTAAAAGTACAAAATCGCCTTTTTTCAAAATAAGTGGATTAGAAGTTTGGTTACTATGAACTCTCTTTTGACTTAGCAAGAGAATATTTAAGTCTTTGTTTCAATTCATTGGCGTAATCATCCATATTATAGCATTTATTTGCTTTTCTTATCTCATAGTTCGGTAAATAAGGTAACCTACCAAAAACTAGCTCATATGGTGAATAATTAGTATCAACATGAGGTGTTGTATTATAGGCAAACGTAAAATATGGTACCCAAGAGTCCCATTCATCATCTTTGGTGAAATTTAATAAAAATTCGTTAAGAACTCTATGATTTCTCTCTATTGAACCCAATGTTTCATGGTGGTATGGAGCACTAAATATTTGCCTTATATCCAATAAACGACATACTTCCGCCATCAGCTGATTCGTAAACTCTGTACCCTTATCTGACTTTAGAATTTTAAAATTCCCATAAACCAAAATAAATTGTTCTACAAGAGTTTTCGCAACGGTTTTCGCGTCTTTTGTCTCCATTGGATACGCTACAACATATTTTGTTAATTCACATTGTATAGTTAAAATATATCTGTTATTATTAGAAACCCTTAACGGACCTACCGTATCTATTGATATAGTTTCAAAACTTGTTCCAGGTGTATCTGTCATTGTAATTGTTTCTTTTGTGTGTCTAGTCTGTTTGTTCAATTTACATTGTGGGCAACTTAAGACATATCTCTTGACCATTTTTGACATATTCTTCCATATGTAACGTTGCTTTAATTTCAGTAATGTTTTGCGGACTCCTAAATGTCCTCCGTGTGGTGAATCGTAGTATTCCGCTATTATTTTCAATTGCGTAGGCGCACAGTTTATTCTTTTCGGTTCTTCATATAATATAATTTTCAAATTTACTTTATTCTTTTGTATTAATTTATTCATAATTGTTTTGAATTCTTCCATGGCCATGGATTTGAACAATGCATCATTTTTGCTCATCGCTAATTCTTTTATCCGTTGCTGTTGCATCTTCAATATAAGTTTCTCCAAAGTCACCTTAGTGTTCGATGGATTATCACTGTATATCACAGATACATTGCTATCACTTATCTCAAATACTGTTTTCTTTCTCTGCATATCCGGTATAAACTCGAGTTTTCTCATATTTCGTATGTCAGTGGGTGATGTGCATTCCCAAATTAAAAGTTGATCATGCTTCGAAATTGGTACTTCATCACTATGGGTGTCATCGTTATGTTTTTGTGCATGCAACTCTTTCTGCATGCTTCTAGTAATGGCTAGGACTAGAGCGTCTCGCTCGATTGAAGTGGGAATCATCGCTTTCAAAGTTTCGCTATTTATGTTTATTCTTGACAAAGCGTCAGCATTTGTATTCATCTTCCCCTTTTTGTACACTATTTCAAAATCATAGTCACATAAATCCATTCGAATACGTGTCATCTTAGAAGAAGGATTTTTATGTGAGAACAATGAAACAAGTGGTCTGTGGTCAGTCACAACTTTAAATTTTCTGCCATAAAGGTAGGGTCTAAAAAAGTTGATTCCCCAATGAATGACAAGGAGTTCCTTTTCTTATACTGGTTTATTTAAATCATGTTTTGATAGAGTAGCGCTGGCGTACGAAATTGGTAAATCGCTGCCAATTACTCCTTGAGACAGAACTGCTCCTAAAGCATAATTAGATGCGTCTGTCGTTAATATAAAAGTTTGTGAAAAATCCGGATATTGCAGTACTGGAGGTTTAAGTAAACTTTTTTTTAAAGTTTCAAATGCATTTTGGCACTGTAAAGTCCATTCGAATTTCTGATTCTTTTTCAGAAGCATATTCAAGCATTTTGCTTTATCGGCAAAGTTCGGTATAAAGCGCCTATAATAATTACAAAAGGCTACAAATCGTCTGACTTCATCAGCGTTATTTGGTACTGGATATCGTCTTATTACTTGATCTTTGGCTGGATCAGTCTTCACTCCTTTATCCGTTATGAGATGTCCCAAATAGACTACCTCCGGCTTCAAAAAACTGCATTTGTTTGCATTTAGTTTAAGGTTGAATTTTCTCAATCTTCGAAATACATCTCGCAAATTTTCGTTGTGATGTTTGAGACTACATCCAAAAACGATGATGTCATCCACGTAAAGAAAAGCGGATGCATCTAAACCACTTAAAGCAACTGTTAGCATTCTTTGAAAACTATTTGATGAAATTTTCAAACCAAATGGTAAACGTTTGAATTGATAATGTCCATTTCCAGTTGAGAAAGCTGTGAGTGGACGCGATTCGCTGTGAAGATTTATTTGGTGGAACGAGCTTGTCATATCAAGTGTTGAGAAATACTTAGCTCTACCAAGTCTGTCTAAAACGTCTTCAATCCTCGTTAATGGAAACTTATCATTTACTATCCTGTCGTTGAGTTTCCTAAAATCAACCACCAAACGCCATTTATTTTGCCCATCTATAGATTTCTTTGGTACAACCAACAATGGTGAATTGTAAGGGCTTACTGAATCTTCAATTATGTCGTCTTCCAAAAGTTGTGCAACTTGCTTGTTAATCTCTTCCATTTGGGTCTGTGGGAGTCTGTAGTTCTTTATGTAAACTGGAGTAGAGTCAGAAGTTTCAATGCGTTGAGTATAAAAATTGTTTACGGTAAGCCTCTCTCCAGGTAAATGGAAAATATCTTGAAATTCTGCAAAGATATCTATTATCGACTCTTTAGCCTCTGGACCACTTGTACCAATATCCAATGATTCCAATAAAGTGTTCAACCTAGTGGTGTTTTTCTCGTATTGATTAGTGGTTGTGTGGCAGACGTGATAATCACTTAAAGGATTCACTTCACAATCAATATTATCAATAGTTACATCTTTGTTAGTGGAGTTCAGTAGTATAACATGAACAACCCCGTGTGCTGGTATAATGCAATTAGCCAGATAAACCCCTTCTGCTAATTCTTTGTTGAGTACTATACTTTCTTCTTCAACTTTAATGTTTAGTGGCAAAATGATTTCTGATCTTGATGGTATGGCTATACAGCGGTGAGTCACCGGTCTAGTACTCATGGGTAATACCACATCTGTATGAGAATATTAACTTATTTCAAAGTTCAAACATGTATAATTCAAGTGTGATCGCAAAAATTCAAATGCGAACGCAAAATTTCAAACGTGAACTGGATAAATCGTACAACCTTATCTACGCCGTGTGAACCTCCCTATTATGTTATAATCGATTATTTGGTATTCGATAATCGATTACAACACTTCAAATTTGGCATTTTACTTTCATAATCGTTTGTAGATGACGATTAGTTTTACCATTCGCGAGTGATATTGTTATTATTTTATCTCAATTTTGTATTAAATATCTCCCGCGTATAAATTATTTCATTTCGGTGTTCAGAATAATAATAGTAAAAATTCTAATTCATTCCAATATATGTATTTTCTTTTCAAATAAATAACTATAATACATGTACAAAATAAATATCAGTGTTGTGTTTTTTTTGCTTTCATGGTGTTTTTAATGTTGTACGGTGTTTATATTTGGTTTCTTCTTTGGCATTTCGGCTTCTATTGCCAAGATGGTGGTGGATCTGCATTGGCCAATTCTTTTAACGCAGCCAACTCCCGTCGCAGCCGCACAATACGTCACCTCTTCTGTGTTTGGGTTTTTGTGTCGGTGGTATACGGGTCAGTCGCTCTTCCACTGCTCGCTGCTGTCTCTTTAAATAATCTTCGACAGTCAACTTCTTGGGACCCACGTTCAGCGCAGCTGGAACAATATCCTCACTTGGTATTTTATCCTGGTCCGAGTTGGGCAGGATCGCCATGTAAAGTTTGTCTTTTTTAATTTACTGTGTGTTGTGGAATTGATGAAGATGATAGTTTGATGTTTTTAAATTTAGTATGCCTGCCTAATAGTTTGCCGGCGCTTAATAACGCCACGGGCAGAAAAAGGGTTTTTGTTTTCCTTTGCAGGCACAACCAGGTGCCACAGCAAAAATAATTATTTAAATAGAAAATGCCGGTTTAGGCTTTCAAAACTGAATGACTGACTTTATTGAAAATTATTCATCTTTTATACTTAAATAACTGTATTTATAATTTCTAATTCTTTTTTCAACATTATGATTCCCACAGACCCAAATGGAAGAGATTAACAAGCAAGTTGCACAACTTTTGGAAGACGACATAATTGAAGATTCAGTAAGCCCTTACAATTCACCATTGTTGGTTGTACCAAAGAAATCTATAGATGGGCAAAATAAATGGCGTTTGGTGGTTGATTTTAGGAAACTCAACGACAGGATAGTAAATGATAAGTTTCCATTAACGAGGATTGAAGACGTTTTAGACAGACTTGGTAGAGCTAAGTATTTCTCAACACTTGATATGACAAGCTCGTTCCACCAAATAAATCTTCACAGCGAATCGCGTCCACTCACAGCTTTCTCAACTGGAAATGGACATTATCAATTCAAACGTTTACCATTTGGTTTGAAAATTTCATCAAATAGTTTTCAAAGAATGATAACAGTTGCTTTAAGTGGTTTAGATGCATCCGCTTTTCTTTACGTGGATGACATCATCGTTTTTGGATGTAGTCTCAAACATCACAACGAAAATTTGCGAAATGTATTTCGAAGATTGAGAAAATTCAACCTTAAACTAAATGCAAACAAATGCAGTTTTTTGAAGCCGGAGGTAGTCTATTTGGGACATCTCATAACGGATAAAGGAGTGAAGACTGATCCAGCCAAAGATCAAGTAATAAGACGATATCCAGTACCAAATAACGCTGATGAAGTCAGACGATTTGTAGCCTTTTGTAATTATTATAGGCGCTTTATACCGAACTTTGCCGATAAAGCAAAATGATTGAATATGCTTCTGAAAAAGAATCAGAAATTCGAATGGACTTTACAGTGCCAAAATGCATTTGAAACTTTAAAAAAAAAGTTTACTTAAACCTCCAGTACTGCAATACCCGGATTTTTCACAAACTTTTATATTAACGACAGACGCATCTAATTATGCTTTAGGAGCAGTTCTGTCTCAAGGAGTAATTGGCAGCGATTTACCAATTTCGTACGCCAGCGCTACTCTATCAAAACATGATTTAAATAAACCAGTATAAGAAAAGGAACTCCTTGTCATTCATTGGGGAATCAACTTTTTTAGACCCTACCTTTATGGCAGAAAATTTAAAGTTGTGACTGACCACAGACCACTTGTTTCATTGTTCTCACATAAAAATCCTTCTTCTAAGATGACACGTATTCGAATGGATTTATGTGACTATGATTTTGAAATAGTGTACAAAAAGGGGAAGATGAATACAAATGCTGACGCTTTGTCAAGAATAAACATAAATAGCGAAACTTTGAAAGCGATGATTCCCACTTCAATCGAGCGAGACGCTCTAGTCCTAGCCATTACTAGAAGCATGCAGAAAGAGTTGCATGCACAAAAACATAACGATGACACCCATAGTGATGAAGTACCAATTTCGAAGCATGATCAACTTTTAATTTGGGAATGCACATCACCCACTGACATACGAAATATGAGAAAACTCGAGTTTATACCGGATATGCAGAGAAAGAAAACAGTATTTAAGATAAGTGATAGCAATGTATCTGTGATATACAGTGATAATCCATCGAACACTAAGGTGACTTTGGAGAAACTTATATTGAAGATGCAACAGCAACGGATAAAAGAATTAGCGATGAGCAAAAATGATGCATTGTTCAAATCCATGGCCATGGAAGAATTCAAAACAATTATGAATAAATTAATACAAAAGAATAAAGTAAATTTGAAAATTATATTATATGAAGAACCGAAAAGAATAAACTGTGCGCCTACGCAATTGAAAATAATAGCGGAATACCACGATTCACCACACGGAGGACATTTAGGAGTCCGCAAAACATTACTGAAATTAAAGCAACGTTACATATGGAAGAATATGTCAAAAATGGTCAAGAGATATGTCTTAAGTTGCCCACAATGTAAATTGAACAAACAGACTAGACACACAAAAGAAACAATTACAATGACAGATACACCTGGAACAAGTTTTGAAACTATATCAATAGATACGGTAGGTCCGTTAAGGGTTTCTAATAATAACAGATATATTTTAACTATACAATGTGAATTAACAAAATATGTTGTAGCGTATCCAATGGAGACAAAAGACGCGAAAACCGTTGCGAAAACTCTTGTAGAACAATTTATTTTGGTTTATGGGAATTTTAAAATTCTAAAGTCAGATAAGGGTACAGAGTTTACGAATCAGCTGATGGCGGAAGTATGTCGTTTATTGGATATAAGGCAAATATTTAGTGCTCCATACCACCATGAAACATTGGGTTCAATAGAGAGAAATCATAGAGTTCTTAACGAATTTTTATTAAATTTCACCAAAGATGATGAATGGGACTCTTGGGTACCATATTTTACGTTTGCCTATAATACAACACCTCATGTTGATACTAATTATTCACCATATGAGCTAGTTTTTGGTAGGTTACCTTATTTACCGAACGATGAGATAAGAAAAGCAAATAAATGCTATAATATGGATGATTACGCCAATGAATTGAAACAAAGACTTAAATATTCTCTTGCTAAGTCAAAAGAGAGTTCATAGTAACCAAACTTCTAATCCACTTATTTTGAAAAAAGGCGATTTTGTACTTTTACGCCAGATGAATAGAAAAAAGAACCAATCACCGTATCTAGGCCCATATGAAATTGTAAATAGAGAGGGCGTAAATAGTTTTATAAATGTCGATGGAAAAATAAAGAAATTCCATAATAATATGTTAAAACCATGGTATTATTTAACAATGAATTCAACCTAATTGTGATTATATATTATATAGCGTAACCCGGCCAGCTTCGCTGCGCCTTCCGAAGCGTATTTGGAGGAACATTTGGCATTAACTTAGTCAACTATATCCTTCGTGCTGAAAACAAATTCGAAAAGATTTCAATTCTTTTTAAACAAATCGGACTACTTGATTTTTCGTTTATAGGTACAAATACGGCGGGAGAGGGTGTACCCTTTCCTCCAAATTTTTTTAATAATGGTCTGTATTCAAGTAGTTGGACAATCTTCTATATTTCTTGTGAATTTTAAGTGGGGTTTGTCAAGGAAAGGTATCCTTCTCCTCAATATATCTGAAAATTAAGCACTATATTATAATAACATACAAAGAATTACTGTTTCCCATCCAATAAATCGGAAAAAGCAAAAGTAGTAAAAAAATTTACCACATTAACATTTGCTAAAATGTTAGAAAATGATGCACCCTCTACGTTGGCTACCAATTTCATGTAAATTTAAGTTCTTTACTAAAAAGAAGTCTGGCAGAAGCCTGTACAAAAATCATAAAATTATGTACCGAGTTCCCATTTACGGACAACCCTCTACTTTCAACTTAAGAAAAAAAATGGCCAAAAGGGAACCCTCTCTTTACTAAAATGAAGACTAAAAAGAAGTCTGGCAGAGGCCTGTACAAAAATCATAAAATTATGTACCGAGTTCCCATTTACGGACAACCCTCAATTTAAGAAAAAAAAAAACGGACAAAAGGGAACCCTACTATCACGTACCCTATATTAATTTCGCAACTACTCAATGGTCCCTATAAATTCTATCGAAGTAAATCGATAAAGTTTATTTCAATTTTCCCCTTCCCCAACCAGATATCGAAAAATCATATACTAATTTAAAAATTATGTATAAATTTAATCACCTCCTGCCACGTCCCTGTAAATTTCAAGTAGATCGGAGATGTTTAAATTTTGCTCTATTGTTTTAAAGGGACGTCACTTTCCCCGATACAATATCGACACACCTAACCTTCCATGAAAATTCTTGAAACTTTCCTTCAAGTGTGGGGCAAGGAAGGTTGCCTCTTCGTTCATAACCTTCCCCCACTGCTTTTGTAAATTTCAAGAAAACTTAATTTTTTTTGTAGTTTTAGAGGAGGACCTCCCTCCCGACCAAATGTCGAAAAGCGTATCTTTTGTAAACGTCCCAGAAAATGTCAAGCAAATTATAAGCCTAAAGGGGCGGCCTCTCTTCCGTCCAAATATCACAAAATCAGGTATCAACTATTACGGTTGACGGAGGTTACGATCTCTCCCCAGTCCTCTGTAAATTTCAAGTAACTCGGTAAAGTTTAATTGTTTCTCTGTATGTACTTAAGAGAAGCGGATGTCTCCCTATGCCCTTTTATTTTTATTAAAAAATCAGGAACCTGATATAAATTTCGTAACCCATTTTTTCTGTAAAATTTCAGTCGGGGGAGTTTAGTTTTGTTTGAACTTTCAAAAAAAAAAAAAAACAAAATTTGGGCAAAGGGGTGGTCCTTCTCCCCGACCAAATAACGAAAAATAATGTAGCGGATTTTTGTCTACATGCCAACCCCAACATTCAATGAAAATTTCAAGCAAATCGCATAATTTTGTTCCAAGTTTCAAAAAGTAGGGCAAGGGGGAGGTCCCCCTCCCCATCCACATATGAAATCATCGGGTACACCATATTAATTCCATAACCTCACCACATGTTCTCTGTAAATCTCAGATAATTTAGAGAATTTTAGTTTTTTCACTGTACTTTAAAAAAAGTCGAACAAAGGAGAGGCCCCCCTCCGCCACCAAGTATCGAAATAAAAAGTAGCGGATCTTTGTCTAGATGCCAACCCCAATCCTCAACGAAAATTTCAACCAAATCGGTCAACTTTGGTCCAATTTTCAAAAAGTCCGACAAAGGGGAGGTCCCCCTCCGCGACCAGGAGTCAAA